>NC_074678.1:35095944-35133444 GCF_029448725.1 Salvelinus fontinalis
CACAGGCAGAGCCTTATAGACTGGTAGACTGGTATCACAGGCAGAGTCTTGTAGACTGGTAGACTGGTAGACTGGTATCACATGCAGAGCCTTGTAGACTGGTATCACAGGCAGAGCCTTATAGACTGGTAGACTGGTATCACAGGCAGAGTCTTGTAGACTTGTTGACTGGTGGACTGGCATCACAGGCAGAGCCTTATAGACTGGTAGACTGGTATCACAGGCAGAGTCTTGTAGACTGGTAGACTGGTAGACTGGTATCACATGCAGAGCCTTGTAGACTGGTATCACAGGCAGAGTCTTGTAGACTGATATCACAGGCAGAGCCTTATAGAGAGATCCACAGATAGAGGAGCAGAATACAGGCAGAGCCTTGTAGACTGGTATCACAGGCAGAGCCTTATAGACTGGGAGACTGGTATCACAGGCAGAGCCTTATAGACTGGTAGACTGGTATCACAGGCAGAGTCTTGTAGACTGGTAGACTGGTATCACAGGCAGAGCCTTATAGACTGGTAGACTGGTATCACAGGCAGAGTCTTGTAGACTGGTAGACTGGTATCACAGGCAGAGTCTTGTAGACTGGTAGACTAGTAGACTGCTATCACAGGCAGAGCCTTATAGACGGGTAGACTGGTATCACAGGCAGAGCCTGGTAGACGGGTAGACTGGTATCACAGGCAGAGCCTTATAGACTGGTAGACTGGTATCAAAGGCCGAGCCTTATAGACTGGTAGACTGGTATCACAGGCCGAGCCTTATAGACTGGTAGACTGGTATCACAGGCAGAGCCTTATAGACTGGTATCACAGGCAGAGCCTTATAGACTGGTAGACTGGTATCATAGGCAGAACCTTATAGACTGGTAGACTGGTATCACAGGCAGAACCTTATAGACTGGTAGACTGGTATCACAGGCAGTCTGATAGACTGGTATCACAGGCAGAGCCTTATAGACTGGTAGACTGGTATCACAGGCAGAGTCTGATAGACTGGTAGACTGGTATCACAGGCAGAGTCTGATAGACTGGTTGACTGGTAGAATGGTGTCACTGGTAGAGCCTGGAGCCTGGTAGACTGGTGTCATAGGCAGTCAAGGTGTTATTAAAACACTTTGAATTTTTGGCATGGTGATCAGTCTGCTCTTTCCACCAGTAGACATGCTGTATGTTTGATCTGGCCACAGGCTCCAAAAATGGAGAGGAGAGTAGAGAGTGGAGAGTGGAGTCTCCTCTAGTATTTACCCGTCGGGGTATGCCAAATAAAAATGTGATTCACGTTAAAAAAAAAAAATAATAATAATAATATTATATTTTTATTCTTTAACTTTTTTCTTCACATTTTCAAACAGTCCATTTATATTTTCCAACAGGGCTATACATTTCTGTGAGTAGCCTCGTTTCACTGCCAAAGATTATTACCATCTAGAAAAATTATACCATCTAGTGTTCAGCGAAATACCTGTATTTGACATTGTGTTAACCTAACCTAGTCAAATAATTACCATCCAATCACATGAATCATTACTCTCTCGTGGGAATTCCACTAACGGTCTGTATGTAGCTAAACGTAGCTGCTGCTTGTTCCGTTTGCTCGAAAATGGATAAATGGTTAAAAAAAAGTAAGGCCCGCGTCCATAGAAACAAAGACCTTTCTTCTGAAACTCGTCAGTCTATTTTTATTCTAACAAAATATGGCTATTCCAAGCGAGAAATTGCCAAGAAACTGTAGATCTCGTACAACGCTTTGTACTACTCCCTTCACAGAACAGCGCAAACTGGCTCTAACCAGAATAGAAAGAGGAGTGGGAGTGGCTGCCAGTTGAAGTCTTTGTTTCTGGCCTTTTTGAGCCTGTCATCAAACCCACAAATGCTGATGCTCCAGATACTCATCTAGTCTAAAGAAGGCCAGTTTTATTGCTTCTTTAAATCAGGACAGCAGTTTTCAGCTGTGCTAACATAATTGCAAAAGGGTTTTCTAATGATCAATTAGCCTTTTAAAATGATCAACTTGGATTAGCTAACACAATGTGCCATTGGAACACCGGAGTGATGGTTGCTGATAATGGAGCTAGCTGTAAATACACCCCTCTCTTCTTCACCAGATGGCTGGTTGATGTAAGGCTCCATCAGACACAGTGTTAGATTAGAGCTGAGGCCGTATCCAGCTACATCAGTCATTTACAACATTAACAATGTCTACACTGTATTTCTGATAAATTTGATGTTATTTTAATGGACAAATAATGTGCTTTTCTTTCAAAAACAAGGACATTTCTAAGTAACCCCAAACTTTTGAACGGTAGAGTATATTGGGAGTAGTGCCTTTCCTCAGCCACAGTGTGTTATATGTGCAAAAGTACTATCTCACAACTCAATAAAACCTTCACCCTTGCACATACATTTAGAAACAAAACATGTCAATTTCAAAAATAAGCCACAGGATTTTGTTGAGCGAGAATTAAGACTTTCAATTAGTAAGACATGTACAGTATGCTTGGGGTCATTGTCCATTTGGAAGACCCATTTGCGACCAAGCTTTAACTTCCTGCCGATGTCTTGAGATGTTGCTTCAATATATCCACATAATTTTCCTGCCTCATGATGCCAGCTATTTTGTGAAGTGCACCAGTCCCTCCTGCAGCAAAGCACCCCCACAACATGATGCTGCCACCCCCGTGCTTCATGTTTTATGTTTGGAGGAAAAAGCCTCCCCCTTTTTCCTCCAAACATAACTAAGGTCATTATGGCCAAACAGTTCTATTTTTGTTTCATCAGAGCAGAGGACATTTCTCCAAAAAGTACAATCTTTGTCCCCATGTGCAGTTGCAAACCGTAGTCTGGCTTTTTTAATGGCGGTTTTGGAGCAGTGGCTTCTTCCTTGCTGAGCCGCCTTTAAGGTTATGTAAATATAGGACTCGTTTTACTGTTGATACAGATACTTTTGTACCTGTTTCCTCCAGCATCTTCACAAGGTCATTTGCTGTTGTTCTGGGATTGATTTGCACTTTTCGCACCAAAGTACGTTCATCTCTAGGAGACAGAACGTGTCTCCATTCTGAGCGGTATGACAGCTGCGTGTTCCCATGGTGTTTATACTTGCGTACTATTGTTTGTACAGATGAACGTGGTACCTTCAGGCGTTTGGAAATTGCTCCCAAGGATGAACCAGTCTTGTGGAGGTCCACAATTTTTTTTCTGAGGTCTTCACTGATTTCTTTTGATTTTCCCATGACGTCAAGCAAAGAGGCACTGAGTTTGAAGGTAGGCTTTGAAATACATCCACAGGTACACCTCCAATTGACTCAAATGATGTCAATTAGCCTTTCAGTAGCTTCTAAAGCCATGACATAATTTTCTGGAATTTTCCAAGCTGTTTAAAGGCACAGTCAACTTAGTGTATGTAAACTTCTGACCCAGTAGAATTAAATTACTTGTGTCGTGCACAAAGTTGATGTCCTAACTGACTTGCCAAAACTATAGTTTGTTAACAAGAAATTTGTGGAGTGGTTGAAAAAGGAGTTTTAATGACTCCAACCTAAGTGTATGTAAACTTCCGACTTCAACTGTATAAAAGCAACAGATACCATTAATAAGAAGGGTCTAGAAGTGTCTTATATGGTGAGCTACCGAGTGGCTAGGACAGGCAAGCCCCATACTATTGCTGAGGACTTAGTTCTTCCTGCTGCCACGGATATGGCTGGGACAATGTTGGGGGAAAAGGCCAACAAAACTATTCAGACTATGTCTTCATCAAACAACACTGTTTCATGGCGCATCAGTGACATGGCAGGAGATGTTTTGAAACAATTACTGCTTCGCATACAAGCCAGTGAATTATATGCATTACAGCTGGATGAGTCAACAGATGTGGCGGGCCTGGCACAGCTCCTGGTATATGTCTGTTACGTTTATGGGGGTCAACTAAGGAAGACATCCTCTTCTGCAAACCACTGGAAACAACAGGAGAGGATATTTTTAAAGTACTGGACAGCTTTGTGACATCAAATGGACTTTGGTGGTCAAGATGTGTTGGTATCTGTACTGATGGCGCAAAAGCCATGACAGGGAGACATAGTGGAGTGGTAACGCTCGTGCAAGCAGTTGCTCCCGATGCCACTTGGGTACACTGCAGCATCCACCGAGAGGCTCTTGCTGCCAAGGGAATGCCTGACAGTTGGAAAGACGTTTTGAACACTACAGTGAAAATGGTTAACTTTGTTAAAGCAAGGCCCCTGAACTCTCGTGTATTTTCTGCACTATGCACTCTTTACCTTTCCTTAGCAAGGTCTCTCTCTGTCTCTCTGTCTCTCTGTCTCTCTGTCTCTCTGTCTCTCTGTCTCTCTGTCTCTCTGTCTCTCTGTCTCTCTGTCTCTCTGTCTCTCTGTCTCTCTGTCTCTCTGTCTCTCTGTCTCTCTGTCTCTCTGTCTCTCTGTCTCTCTGTCTCTCTGTCTCTCTGTCTCTCTGTCTCTCTGTCTCTCTGTCTCTCACTCTGTCTCTCACTCTGTCTCTCACTCTGTCTCTCACTCTGTCTCTCACTCTGTCTCTCACTCTGTCTCTCACTCTGTCTCTCACTCTGTCTCTCTCTGGTTTGTTCTTTTTGTAGTTTCTTCTATTTTCTCTGATTACATTTCGATTTGATATGTTTTTCTCTCTACATTGTTGGAAAGGGCCCGTCAGTAAGCATTTCACTGTTAATCTTCACCTGTTTTGACAAACAAAATGTGATTTTGACCTTGTTTACCGTCAAAGTGGATTTTCTTTTCAGCCGCGGCTAGATATTGCCCTTACCTCAACTCCGCTCTGCTTGTGCAAACAAACATTTTGTTCAAAGTCATATTCCCCACACAACAATCCTATTTTCTCTCGCTCCTGTTCTCTCTGTAGTTGTTTCCATTTGATGTGCCCCGGTGCCTGACAGGGTATCATCACCTAATCCCCTCAACAGATTAGGGAATATCTTAATGTGACTCGGATTTATTTACATCCCTGTTATAATCCTGTTTTTCATAACCAGTTGTCACTCTGTATTCAGAGAGCGAGGGGAGCGCTATGCTGTGTGGTACCTGCAGAGACTAACATACGTTCCACTAAGAACACTCATGAATAAAACATTTGGTTAATACCTAGGCCTATCTGCTCAGTGACAGAACTACAGAGCACATGCCCCTGTTTCTGCTGCATGTCAACCTCACAGACCCCTGTTTCTGCTGCATGTCAACCTCACAGGCCCCTGTTTCTGCTGCATGTCAACCTCACAGGCCCCTGTTTCTGCTGCGTGTCAACCTCACAGACCCCTGTTTCTGCTGCATGTCAACCTCACAGGCCCCTGTTTCTGCTGCATGTCAACCTCACAGGCCCTTGTTTCTGCTGCATGTCAACCTCACAGGCCCCTGTTTCTGCTGCGTGTCAACCTCACAGGCCCCTGTTTCTGCTGCATGTCAACCTCACAGACCCCTGTTTCTGCTGCATGTCAACCTCACAGACCCCTGTTTCTGCTGCATGTCAACCTCACAGACCCCTGTTTCTGCTGCGTGTCAACCTCACAGACCCCTGTTTCTGCTGCGTGTCAACCTCACAGACCCCTGTTTCTGCTGCGTGTCAACCTCACAGGCCCCTGTTTCTGCTGCGTGTCAACCTCACAGGCCCCTGTTTCTGCTGCGTGTCAACCTCACAGGCCCCTGTTTCTGCTGCGTGTCAACCTCACAGGCCCCTGTTTCTGCTGCGTGTCAACCTCACAGGCCCCTGTTTCTGCTGCATGTCAACCTCACAGGCCCCTGTTTCTGCTGCATGTCAACCTCACAGGCCCCTGTTTCTGCTGCATGTCAACCTCACAGGCCTCTGTTTCTGCTGCGTGTCAACCTCACAGACCCCTGTTTCTGCTGCATGTCAACCTCACAGGCCCCTGTTTCTGCTGCATGTCAACCTCACAGGCCCCTGTTTCTGCTGCATGTCAACCTCACAGGCCCCTGTTTCTGCTGCATGTCAACCTCACAGGCCCCTGTTTCTGCTGCATGTCAACCTCACAGGCCCCTGTTTCTGCTGCATGTCAACCTCACAGGCCCCTGTTTCTGCTGCATGTCAACCTCACAGGCCTCTGTTTCTGCTGCGTGTCAACCTCACAGGCCCCTGTTTCTGCTGCATGTCAACCTCACAGGCCCCTGTTTCTGCTGCGTCTCAACCTCACAGGCCCCTGTTTCTGCTGCATGTCAACCTCACAGGCCCCTGTTTCTGCTGCATGTCAACCTCACAGGCCCCTGTTTCTGCTGCATGTCAACCTCACAGGCCTCTGTTTCTGCTGCGTGTCAACCTCACAGGCCCCTGTTTCTGCTGCATGTCAACCTCACAGGCCTCTGTTTCTGCTGCGTGTCAACCTCACAGGGTTCTTATTTTTCTAAGTTTGTGTGGAGGTCGAACAGAGTTAGGACTTATGTTGGCCTTGTTTCTCTCTGTCTCTGGTTCTGTCTCTGTCTCTCTCTGTCTCTCTCTGAGTTAGTTTCATGGCCACAGTGCCATGCCTTGAGTTAAGGTGAGGTGGCTAGGGTCGCAAGGGTGTGTGTGCGCGTGTGTGTGCGTGTTTGTGCGTGTGTGTGCTTGCGCGCGCGCGTGTCATTTTGGGATAGCGGGATGAAATTAGATTTTACAGGCCGGTCCTTGTCGAGGGAAATGTTCGACTTTTCACTCAGATATCCACTCATCACAGAGCCAACACTAGCATAACACAGCCACAGCCTCTCATAACTAATCACAAACTCTCACATACACATACACATTTTCAGAGTGGACTCTCTCTGTCTCTCTCTCACCCTCCTCTCTCCCTCCCTTCCTCATCTCTCTTCACTTCCCCTATCTCTGTGGTGAATAAGGCAGTTTGTGTCTGCGGTGAATAAGGCAGTTTGTGTCTGCGGTGAATAAGGCAGTTTGTGTCTGCGGTGAATAAGGCAGTTTGTGTCTGCGGTGAATAAGGCAGTTTGTGTCTGCGGTGAATAAGGCAGTTTGTGTCTGCGGTGAATAAGGCAGTTTGTGTCTGTGGTGAATAAGGCAGTGTGTGTCTGTGGTGAATAAGGCAGTGTGTGTCTGTGGTGAATAAGGCAGTGTGTGTCTGTGGTGAACAAGGCAGTGTGTGTCTGTGGTGAACAAGGCAGTGTGTGTCTGTGGTGAACAAGGCAGTGTGTGTCTGTGGTGAATAAGGCAGTGTGTGTCTGTGGTGAATAAGGCAGTGTGTGTCTGTGGTGAATAAGGCAGTTTGTGTCTGTGGTGAATAAGGCAGTTTGTGTCTGCGGTGAATAAGGCAGTTTGTATCTGCGGTGAATAAGGCAGTTTGTATCTGCGGTGAATAAGGCAGTTTGTGTCTGCGGTGAATAAGGCAGTTTGTGTCTGCGGTGAATAAGGCAGTTTGTGTCTGCGGTGAATAAGGCAGTTTGTGTCTGCGGTGAATAAGGCAGTTTGTGTCTGCGGTGAATAAGGCAGTTTGTGTCTGCGGTGAATAAGGCAGTTTGTGTCTGCGGTGAATAAGGCAGTTTGTGTCTGCGGTGAATAAGGCAGTTTGTGTCTGCGGTGAATGAGGCAGTTTGTGTCTGTGGTGAATGAGGCTGTACGTATCTCCTGTATACACCTGTAGCAGAGTTAGAACTAAGCCCCAGAGAGAGCAGCTACACTCTTAGAAAAAAGGGTGCCATTTAGAACCTAAAAGGGTTCTTCCTGTCCCAATAGGAGAACCCTTTGAAGAACCATTTTTGGTTGTAGAATCCTGACTATTATTCTACAATGTAGAAAATAGTAAAAAATTATGAAAAACCATTTAAATCTTTAGGAAAGAAGGCCTGAGAATTACAGGAATATCTATAGGAGAGAAGGCCTGTGAATTACAGGAACATCTATAGGAGAGAAGGCCTGTGAATTACAGGAACATCTATAGGAGAGAAGGCCTGTGAATTACATGACTATCTATAAGAGAGAAGGCCTGTGAATTACATGACTATCTATAAGAGAGAAGGCCTGTGAATTACAGGAACATCTATAGGAGAGAAGGCCTGTGAATTACATGACTATCTATAAGAGAGAAGGCCTGTGAATTACATGACTATCTATAAGAGAGAAGGCCTGTGAATTACAGGAACATCTATAGGAGAGAAGGCCTGTGAATTACATGACTATCTATAAGAGAGAAGGCCTGTGAACCACATGAATATCTATAGGAGAGAAGGCCTGTGAATTACATGACTATCTATAAGAGAGAAGGCCTGTGAACCACATGAATATCTATAAGAGAGAAGGCCTGTGAACCACATGAATATCTATAGGAGAGAAGGCCTGTGAATTACATGACTATCTATAAGAGAGAAGGCCTGTGAACCACATGAATATCTATAGGAGAGAAGGCCTGTGAACCACATGAATATCTATAAGAGAGAAGGCCTGTGAACCACATGAATATCTATAGGAGAGAAGGCCTGTGAATTACATGACTATCTATAGGAGAGAAGGCCTGTGAACCACATGAATATCTATAAGAGAGAAGGCCTGTGAATTACATGACTATCTATAAGAGAGAAGGCCTGTGAATTACATGACTATCTATAAGAGAGAAGGCCTGTGAATTACATGACTATCTATAAGAGAGAAGGCCTGTGAATTACATGACTATCTATAGGAGAGAAGGCCTGTGTATTACAGGAATATCTATAAGAGAGAAGGCCTGTGAATTACATGACTATCTATAAGAGAGAAGGCCTGTGAATTACATGACTATCTATAAGAGAGAAGGCCTGTGAATTACATGACTATCTATAAGAGAGAAGGCCTGTGAATTACATGACTATCTATAAGAGAGAAGGCCTGTGAATTACATGACTATCTATAAGAGAGAAGGCCTGTGAATTACAGGAACATCTATAAGAGAGAAGGCCTGTGAATTACATGACTATCTATAAGAGAGAAGGCCTGTGAATTACAGGAACATCTATAGGAGAGAAGGCCTGTGAATTACATGACTATCTATAAGAGAGAAGGCCTGTGAATTACATGACTATCTATAAGAGAGAAGGCCTGTGAATTACATGACTATCTATAAGAGAGAAGGCCTGTGAATTACATGACTATCTATAAGAGAGCAGGCCTGTGAATTACATGACTATCTATAAGAGAGAAGGCCTGTGTATTACATGACTATCTATAAGAGAGAAGGCCTGTGAATTACATGACTATCTATAAGAGAGAAGGCCTGTGAATTACAGGAATATCTATAGGAGAGAAGGCCTGTGAATTACATGACTATCTATAAGAGAGAAGGCCTGTGAATTACAGGAATATCTATAAGAGAGAAGGCCTGTGAATTACATGACTATTTATAGGAGAGAAGGCCTGTGAATTACATGACTATCTATAAGAGAGAAGGCCTGTGAATTACATGACTATCTATAAGAGAGAAGGCCTGTGAATTACAGGAAGAGTACTCTTCTCCTCACAGGGATGTTTTTCATAATCTTTGCAACCCTTGTTTTCCCTTCCTTCCCGATCCTCAGCCCCACTTCTCTCTCCTGAAGCTAGACTCTGCTCTACACCACTATTACTGAGAGGCCCATGTCCTTCCACATTACTCACACTAGTAACCTAGCGGTTAAGAGTGTTGAGCCTGTAACCGTTCATCGTTGGGCCCTTAACCATTCAGTCGTTGGTTCAAATTACGGAGCGGACTAGGTGAGAAATGTGTTGATGTGCCCTTGAGCAAGGCACTTAACCCAATGCTCCTGTAAATCTCTATGGATAAGAAGACTAAAACAATTATGAGATTCACAGAGAATGGGGTGTGTTTCTGTGTAGGGCGAAGTAGTATTAGCTTGGGTGGCTTATAGCTGTATGTGTTTGCATAAATATATGTGTGCGTGTGTTATTGGAGGAGCAAAAAAAGCCGATACCGATTAATCGGCCAACTTTTTTTTTTTTCAATTTGTAATAATGACAATTACAACAATACTGAATGAACACTTATTTTAACTTAATATAATACATCAATAAAATAAATTTAGCCTCAAATAAAATTAAACATGTTCAGTTTGGTTTAAATATTGCAAAAACAAAGTGTTGGAGAAGAAAGTAAAAGTGCAATATGTGCCATGTAAAAACGTTTAAGTTCCTTGCTCAGAACATGAGAACATATGAAAGCTGGTGGTTCCTTTTAACAGGAGTCTTCAATATTCCCAGGTAAGAAGTTTTAGGTTGTAGTTATTATAGGAATTATAGGACAATTTCTCTCTATACGGTTTGTATTTCATATACCTTTGACTATTGGATGTTCTTATAGGCACTTTAGTATTGCCAGTGTAACAGAATAGCTTCCGTCCCTCTCCTCGCTCCTACCTGGGCTCGAACCAGGAACAAATCGACAACAGCCTGTGGTGCAGCGTTACCCATCGCTCCACAAAAGCAGCGGCCCTTGCAGAGCAAGGGGAACAACCACTCCAAGTCTCAGAGGGAGTGACGTTTGAAACGCTATTAGCGCGCACCTCGCTAACTAGCTAGCCATTTCACATCGGTTTCACCAGCCTAATCTCGGGTGTTGATAGGCTTGAAGTCATAAACAGCTCAATGCTTGAAGCACAGCGACGAGCTTCTGGCAAAACGCACGAAAACGCTGTTTGAAGGAATACGTACGAGCCTGCTGGTGCCTACCATCGCTCAGTCAGACTGCTCTATCAAATCATAGACTTAGTTATAACATAATAACACACAGAAATACGAGCCTTAGGTCATTAATATGGTCGAATCCGGAAACTATCATCTCGAAAACAAGACGTTTATTCTTTCAGTGAAATACGGAACCGTTACATATTTTATCTAACGGGTGGCATCCCTAAGTCTAAATTTTCCTGTTACATTGCACAACCTTCAATGTTATGTCATAATTACGTAAAATTCTGGCAAATTAGGCGGCCCAAACTGTTGCATATACACTGACTCTGCGCGCAATGATCGCAAGAGAAGTGACACAATTTCACCTAGTTAATATTGCCTGCTAACCTGGATTTCTTTTAGCAAAAATATATACTGTGTATTGATTTTAAGAAAGGCATTGATGTTTATAGTGTGGTACAGTCGTGCGGCGATTGTGCTTTTTTCGTAAATGCGCTTTTGTTAAATCATCCCCCGTTTGGCGAAGTTGGCTGTCTTTGTTAGGAAGAAATAGTCTTCACAGAGTTCGCAACGAGCCAGGTTAGCAGGCAATATTAACTAAATATGCAGGTTTAAAAATATATACTTGTGTATTGATTTTAAGAAAGGCATTGATGTTTATGGTTAGGTACACATTGGAGCAGGACAGTCCTTTTTCGCGAATACGCACCGCATCGATTATATGCAACGCAAGACACGCTAGATAAACTAGCAATATCATCAACCATGTGTAGTTAACTAGTGATTATGATTGATTGATTGTTTTTTATAAGATAAGTTTAATGCTAGCTAGCAACTTACCTTGTCTTCTTACTGCATTCGCGTTACAGGCAGTCTCCTCGTGGAGTGCAATGTAATCAGGTGGTTAGAGCGTTGGACTAGTTAGGTAAGGTTGCAAGATTGAATCCCCGAGCTGACAAGGTAAAAATCTGTCATTCTGCCCCTGAACAAGGCAGTTAAACCACCATTCCTAGGCCGTCATTGAAAATAAGAATGCGTTCTTAACTGACTTGCCTAGATAAATAAAGGATAAATAAAGGTGTAAAAAAAACTATTGATAAAAATGAAAAATCGGCCAAATCGGTGTCCAAAAATACCGATTTCCGATTGTTATGAAAACTTGAAATCGGCCCTAATTCATCGGCCTTTCCGATTAATCGGTCGTGTTTAACCCCTGTTGTTTTCTTAGAGTCTCCCTCAGCTACATTAAGATTTTATAAGCTGTTTGACTGAGACCTTTATCATCCTACTCAGGTTTAAGAAGTACTTCTCTGAGACCAGCTGTTTGACTGAGATCTTTACGTATTATTAGACTGGCTTCGATGCAGGAAAACACCAGAAAGCACTGCAGCATAAGGCCATCTCTCCCTGTCCAGATAGCATACCTGAAGCCTGTAAGTGGGTACAATGACCTTACCGTCTGGCACATTCATATTCATAGTAGTGGGAACTCTGGTCTGTTATATTTCATCTGTGTTGAATGTGTGATGTTTCTCCTGGCCAGGTCATTTCTCATACAGATTGGTGTTGAGACTACCCCTACCAGTCATTATACTGCATGTTCTCACTACCCCTACCAGTCATTATACTGCATGTTCTCACTACCCCTACCAGTCATTATACTGCATGTTCTCACTCCCCTACCAGTCATTATACTGCATGTTCTCACTACCCCTACCAGTCATTATACTGCATGTTCTCACTACCCCTACCAGTCATTATACTGCATGTTCTCACTACCCTACCAGTCATTATACTGCATGTTCTCACTACCCCACCAGTCATTATACTGCATGTTCTCACTACCCTACCAGTCATTATACTGCATGTTCTCACTACCCCACCAGTCATTATACTGCATGTTCTCACTACCCCACCAGTCATTATACTGCATGTTCTCACTACCCCACCAGTCATTATACTGCATGTTCTCACTACCCCACCAGTCATTATACTGCATGTTCTCACTACCTCTACCAGTCATTATACTGCATGTTCTCACTACCCCACCAGTCATTATACTGCATGTTCTCACTACCCTACCAGTCATTATACTGCATGTTCTCACTACCCCACCAGTCATTATACTGCATGTTCTCACTACCCCTACCAGTCATTATACTGCATGTTCTCACTACCCCTACCAGTCATTATACTGCATGTTCTCACTACCCCTACCAGTCATTATACTGCATGTTCTCACTACCCCACCAGTCATTATACTGCATGTTCTCACTACCCCCACCAGTCATTATACTGCATGTTCTCACTACCCCACCAGTCATTATACTGCATGTTCTCACTACCCCACCAGTCATTATACTGCATGTTCTCACTACCCCTACCAGTCATTATACTGCATGTTCTCACTACCCCACCAGTCATTATACTGCATGTTCTCACTACCCCTACCAGTCATTATACTGCATGTTCTCACTACCCTACCAGTCATTATACTGCATGTTCTCACTACCCTACCAGTCATTATACTGCATGTTCTCACTACCCTACCAGTCATTATACTGCATGTTCTCACTACCCCACCAGTCATTATACTGCATGTTCTCACTACCCCCACCAGTCATTATACTGCATGTTCTCACTACCCCACCAGTCATTATACTGCATGTTCTCACTACCCCACCAGTCATTATACTGCATGTTCTCACTACCCCACCAGTCATTATACTGCATGTTCTCACTACCCCACCAGTCATTATACTGCATGTTCTCACTACCCCTACCAGTCATTATACTGCATGTTCTCACTACCCCTACCAGTCATTATACTGCATGTTCTCACTACCCCTACCAGTCATTATACTGCATGTTCTCACTACCCCACCAGTCATTATACTGCATGTTCTCACTACCCCACCAGTCATTATACTGCATGTTCTCACTACCCCACCAGTCATTATACTGCATGTTCTCACTACCCCTACCAGTCATTATACTGCATGTTCTCACTACCCCACCAGTCATTATACTGCATGTTCTCACTACCCCTACCAGTCATTATACTGCATGTTCTCACTACCTCTACCAGTCATTATACTGCATGTTCTCACTACCCCTACCAGTCATTATACTGCATGTTCTCACTACCCCTACCAGTCATTATACTGCATGTTCTCACTACCCCACCAGTCATTATACTGCATGCTCTCACTACCCCACCAGTCATTATACTGCATGTTCTCACTACCCCTACCAGTCATTATACTGCATGTTCTCACTCCCCTACCAGTCATTATACTGCATGTTCTCACTACCCCACCAGTCATTATACTGCATGTTCTCACTCCCCTACCAGTCATTATACTGCATGTTCTCACTACCCCACCAGTCATTATACTGCATGTTCTCACTACCCCTACCAGTCATTATACTGCATGTTCTCACTACCCTACCAGTCATTATACTGCATGTTCTCACTACCCCACCAGTCATTATACTGCATGTTCTCACTACCCCTACCAGTCATTATACTGCATGTTCTCACTACCCTACCAGTCATTATACTGCATGTTCTCACTACCCTACCAGTCATTATACTGCATGTTCTCACTACCCTACCAGTCATTATACTGCATGTTCTCACTACCCTACCAGTCATTATACTGCATGTTCTCACTACCCCTACCAGTCATTATACTGCATGTTCTCACTACCCTACCAGTCATTATACTGCATGTTCTCACTCCCCTACCAGTCATTATACTGCATGTTCTCACTACCCCACCAGTCATTATACTGCATGTTCTCACTACCCTACCAGTCATTATACTGCATGTTCTCACTACCTCTACCAGTCATTATACTGCATGTTCTCACTACCTCTACCAGTCATTATACTGCATGTTCTCACTACCCTACCAGTCATTATACTGCATGTTCTCACTACCCTACCAGTCATTATACTGCATGTTCTCACTACCCTACCAGTCATTATACTGCATGTTCTCACTACCCCTACCAGTCATTATACTGCATGTTCTCACTACCCTACCAGTCATTATACTGCATGTTCTCACTACCCTACCAGTCATTATACTGCATGTTCTCACTACCTCTACCAGTCATTATACTGCATGTTCTCACTACCCTACCAGTCATTATACTGCATGTTCTCACTACCCTACCAGTCATTATACTGCATGTTCTCACTACCCTACCAGTCATTATACTGCATGTTCTCACTACCCTACCAGTCATTATACTGCATGTTCTCACTACCCTACCAGTCATTATACTGCATGTTCTCACTACCCTACCAGTCATTATACTGCATGTTCTCACTACCTCTACCAGTCATTATACTGCATGTTCTCACTACCTCTACCAGTCATTATACTGCATGTTCTCACTACCCTACCAGTCATTATACTGCATGTTCTCACTACCCCTACCAGTCATTATACTGCATGTTCTCACTACCCCTACCAGTCATTATACTGCATGTTCTCACTACCCCACCAGTCATTATACTGCATGTTCTCACTACCCCACCAGTCATTATACTGCATGTTCTCACTACCCTACCAGTCATTATACTGCATGTTCTCACTACCCCACCAGTCATTATACTGCATGTTCTCACTACCCCTACCAGTCATTATACTGCATGTTCTCACTACCCCACCAGTCATTATACTGCATGTTCTCACTACCCCTACCAGTCATTATACTGCATGTTCTCACTACCCTACCAGTCATTATACTGCATGTTCTCACTACCCCACCAGTCATTATACTGCATGTTCTCACTACCCCTACCAGTCATTATACTGCATGTTCTCACTACCCTACCAGTCATTATACTGCATGTTCTCACTACCCCACCAGTCATTATACTGCATGTTCTCACTACCCCACCAGTCATTATACTGCATGTTCTCACTACCCCTACCAGTCATTATACTGCATGTTCTCACTACCCTACCAGTCATTATACTGCATGTTCTCACTACCCCTACCAGTCATTATACTGCATGTTCTCACTACCCTACCAGTCATTATACTGCATGTTCTCACTACCCCACCAGTCATTATACTGCATGTTCTCACTACCCCACCAGTCATTATACTGCATGTTCTCACTACCCCACCAGTCATTATACTGCATGTTCTCACTACCCCACCAGTCATTATACTGCATGTTCTCACTACCCCACCAGTCATTATACTGCATGTTCTCACTACCCCTACCAGTCATTATACTGCATGTTCTCACTACCCCTACCAGTCATTATACTGCATGTTCTCACTACCTCTACCAGTCATTATACTGCATGTTCTCACTACCCCTACCAGTCATTATACTGCATGTTCTCACTACCCCTACCAGTCATTATACTGCATGTTCTCACTACCTCTACCAGTCATTATACTGCATGTTCTCACTACCCTACCAGTCATTATACTGCATGTTCTCACTACCCCCACCAGTCATTATACTGCATGTTCTCACTACCCCACCAGTCATTATACTGCATGTTCTCACTACCCCACCAGTCATTATACTGCATGTTCTCACTACCCCACCAGTCATTATACTGCATGTTCTCACTACCCCTACCAGTCATTATACTGCATGTTCTCACTACCCCTACCAGTCATTATACTGCATGTTCTCACTACCTCTACCAGTCATTATACTGCATGTTCTCACTACCCTACCAGTCATTATACTGCATGTTCTCACTACCCCCACCAGTCATTATACTGCATGTTCTCACTACCCCACCAGTCATTATACTGCATGTTCTCACTACCCCACCAGTCATTATACTGCATGTTCTCACTACCCCACCAGTCATTATACTGCATGTTCTCACTACCCCTACCAGTCATTATACTGCATGTTCTCACTACCCCACCAGTCATTATACTGCATGCTCGTGCCAACTTCAACCCCCCCCATCCTCCCCCTCTTCTTCCCCCTCCTCCTCGCTGTCCTCTTCCATCTCTTCCTCCTAGTTCCCCTCTTCATCCACCTTTTTCTCCCCATTTCCTCCCCCTCCTCTTCCATCTCTTCCTCCACTTTCTCCTCCCCGTCTTCCTCCCCCTCTTCCATGTCTTCCTCCTCCTCCCCCTCTTCCTCCTTCTCCCCCTCTTCCTCCTTCTCCCCCTCTTCCTCCTTCTCCCCCTCTGCTGCTCTTCCTGTGACACCATGGTGGGTAGTTCTGGGTAGTTTCTCCCATCCGTCCAGGGTCCTTTCTGAGCCCAGGTGCTGGTTTCCACTTTGATGCCCAGCAGTAAGAGGCCTGCCTGCACACAGGTGCACTGTGTCCAATCCCTTTCATCCCAGGACCCCAGGGAGGGGTAGTCTGTGGAGGGGGGTAACTGACCTCATTCACAGTCAACAGATACACAGGAATGCCAGTGCTAGACACATTGGTCACTGTCTGATGTCGACACACTCAGACAGACATTCATGCATGGCACACGCACATGCACCTATTTATACACACAAATATAGATACACAAATACTATAGTACAGATACACACAGTCACAGACACACTCACTATGCCTACAAGCCTGTACATGTCGATACAGCAGCTGTGTTGAGCGTCTCAGGTCTGAGTAATTGGTTTGCCCTGTGTGTAGAGGCGATCTGGTCTGTTATTGGCTTGAAACCCAGATGACCTGGTCCAGAATGGACCGTCTGATGGGGGCCGTCATTATAGATTTAGTGGTTTACATCCGTTGATTATCTAGGATTAGTCTGCAACAGGGCTAGTAGACAGAGAGTGAGGGCAAGAGAGACAGACAGAACGAGAGGGAGAGAGAACAAGAGAGAGAGGGAGAGGGAACAAGAGTGAGAGAGAGGGTGAGACAGACAAAGAGAGGGAGAGACAGACACACACAGAGAGACAGACAGAGAGGGAGAAATACGGTGAGAGAACGAAATAGTGAGAGAGAACGAAAGAGAGAGAGAGTCATTTAGAGTCAGCTTTAGTTTCTTCCTGTAAATAACTTATCTTCTGTCTTCCCTCTGCTTTTCATTCTCTTGACTGAGAGGAGGAGACTGGCAGTGAGTGTGATATGCTGTACGGTACAATCAAACAGACATGCAATTCCTTCCCTCTCTCGTTCACCCACTTAGTCTTCAAAGTCACATTGTTGTATGTTGACTGATTTGAACTCGTGTTTTTATGTGTGTGGGTATTGAAACAGCTGACTACTTCTACTCAAGGACACAAAGACACTGCAGTTTCTCAGCAACTGTCAGAAGATGAAACAAATCGTGTGAGTGTGTGTGTCTCTGTGTGTGTGTGTCTCTGTGTGTGTGTGTGTGTGTGTGTGTGTGTGTGTGTGTGTGTGTGTGTGTGTAGATGGCTGTGTGTGTGTGTTGGTGGGTGTGTGTGTGTGTGTGTGTGTGTGTCTGTGTGTGTGAGTGTGTGGGCGGAAGGTTATTGTGTGCCGGCCAAATGGATCCTGATATTACAATACACCGTAGAGCTGCAGACTGCACAGTCTAGCTACTGATATTACAATACACCGTAGAGCTGCAGACTGCACAGTCTAGCTACTGATATTACAATACACCGTAGAGCTGCAGACTGCACAGTCTAGCTACTGATATTACAATACACCGTAGAGCTGCAGACTGCACAGTCTAGCTACTATTATTACAATACATCGTAGAGCTGCAGACTGCACAGTCTAGCTACTGATATTACAATACACCGTAGAGCTGCAGACTGCACGGTCTAGCTACTGATATTACAATACACCGTAGAGCTGCAGACTGCACAGTCTAGCTACTGATATTACAATACACCGTAGAGCTGCAGACTGCACAGTCTAGCTACTGATATTACAATACACCGTAGAGCTGCAGACTGCACGGTCTAGCTACTGATATTACAATACACCGTAGAGTTGCAGACTGCACAGTCTAGCTACTGATATTACAATACACCGTAGAGCTGCAGACTGCACGGTCTAGCTACTGATATTAAAATACACCGTAGAGCTGCATACTGCACAGTCTAGCTACTGATATTACAATACACCGTAGAGCTGTAGACTGCACGGTCTAGCTACTGATATTACAATACACCGTAGAGCTGCAGACTGCACAGTCTAGCTACTGATATTACAATACACCGTAGAGCTGCAGACTGCACGGTCTAGCTACTGATATTACAATACACCGTAGAGCTGCAGACTGCACGGTCTAGCTACTGATATTACAATACACCGTAGAGCTGCAGACTGCACGGTCTAGCTACTGATATTACAATACACCGTAGAGCTGCAGACTGCACGGTCTAGCTACTGATATTACAATACACCGTAGAGCTGCAGACTGCACGGTCTAGCTACTGATATTACAATACACCGTAGAGCTGCAGACTGCACGGTCTAGCTACTAGCTCATACAGGTATGGAGTGGAAGAGTGGAATGTCCTTTATAGCCATAGAAATGACCAACAAGTACAAGCACTCCCTCCATATGAACCCATTTGTTTCCACAAAAATGATTTCAGTGTGCAGAACCAAATTTCATAAGTCCACAGGTTTTCGAGTGAGGTTGTGAGTAATTGTCATTTTATTGGCAATTTGCCTTTTTGTTCTCAGACAAATGGACTGTGTAAATGAGGGAGAGAGAAGAACAGAAGAGAGAAGGAGAGAGAGAGAGATCGCTTTTGTAATTAAGATTCGTCACAGTTTACCTGATTTTAATTATTTTCACTTCTGCATCGTCTGGAACTTATAAATATTGAATATCCACAATATCTTCCTGTCAGGAGCCCCGGAATCTAATTTCCGATTATCCAATTTGTCAAGTGCCAAGAAACTGAATTCATCTTCCTTCCCACCGTGTATATATCCTTCCATGGAGGTGTGTGTGTCAGTGTGATTGTGTGTGTGTGTGTGTGTGTGTGTGTCTGTGTCTGTGTGTGTGTTACATCTTCGAGGAGCTCCAAATATTGTATTTTGTAGAATCCATCGCTAATCAAGAGCCTCTTGCACCTGTTTCTAACAAAACAGGGAAAACATGTTTCTCTTTGAAAAGCCATCAAAAGAGGAAGTTTTGTTGAGAGTAGAGAAAGAGGGAGATGTAGTATCAGGAATCAAGGTAAGACCCAGATGCAGACTGGCGAAGTAACAATGTTTATTGTAGCAACAGGGGCCGGCAAAGACAGGCCAAGGCAGGCAGGGGTCGAATTTCCAGGGTAAGGCAAAGGTACAGGACGGCAGTCAGGCTCAGGGACAGGCAGCGTTCAGTAATCCAGAGGTGGAGCAAAGGTACAGGACGGCAGGCAGGCTCGGGGTCAGGCAGAGAGGTCAGGCGGGCGGGTATAGGGTCAGGACAGACAAAGGTCAAAAACCAGGAGGACGAGGAAAGAGAGGCTGGGAAACGATAGGCGCTGACAAGAAAACCGCTGGTTAGCTTGAACGAACAAGACGAACTGGCAACAAACAGACAGAGAACACAGGTATAAATACACAGGGGATAATTGGGAAGATGGGCGACACCTGAAGGGGGGTGGAGACAAGCACAAGGACAGGTGAAACAGATCTGGGCGTGACAGGTAGGGAGAGAAAAATAGTGTGAAAGAGGAGAGAGAGAGCTCTGAATTGAATTGAGAGGAAGTGGGAGAAATAGAGAGCAAGAGAGAACTAACTCAGAGTGGGTAGAAGAGGAGATGCGTAGATAAAACGGTCGAGAAGAACAAGTTTAAAAAGACGCCGTTTCTTTCATCTCCCAGAGAGTGTACCATCAGTGGTGGCAGAGCTCCACTAAGCTGCGGAATGTAACGTTCATATAACAGAATGAGTTTAATGACCCACCTCATCGAGGCCTCTTCCTCTCCTTTGCTCGTCAGCAAGGATTACAAATACTGCTGGATTACAGAACAGATTAATTCGCTCGGGCTCTCCAGCATATTTCTCTTCCTTTATCAGAGAACAGAGAGAACAGGAGCAGAGTGGCGGGGAGAGGAGGACAGGAGAAGAAAGGCAGAGGAAAGGAGAGGACAGGCAGGGGTGACTGCTAGCCAGGGTAAATAAGGTGACGTGAGGGAAAGAAGGACAGGGACATTCTGTCGCTTACAAAGGGCAGTTCTTTTAAACAAAACAGGTGTATTACTATAGATTACTAACAGTTGTACTAGAGATATTGGCAATAGAGGAAAACCACTTTCCGTGTACAGTCGTCACTCAGCCAAAAGGCCATGTTTAAACATGTGAATGCATATTGAACTTTTCATTGCTAAAACACTCACAGGTATTCTGTGTGTATTGAGTGGATGTTATTGACCTTCATTCAATTCAACACAGTGTCATTACAGACGCAGGTAGGTTTCTAAGGATATATGATGCTAACGTAGCTAATTGATACTCTCTAAGGATATGATGCTAACGTAGCTAATTGATACTCTCTAAGGATATGATGCTAACGTAGCTAATTGATACTCTAAGGATATGATGCTATCGTAGCTAATTGATACTATCTAAGGATATATGATGCTATCGTAGCTAATTGATACTATCTAAGGATATATGATGCTATCGTAGCTAATTGATACTCTAAGGATATATGATGCTAACGTGGCTAATTGATACTAATGAACGCTAGACACACACCACTTACTAAATTACCCTCAACAACATACTATGTGGGATGCCACTGTTTGTAGGTTGCCACGGCAATCTGTACAGTCAGACATTTTTTATCAGCTCAATGCTTTACTTCCTGGTGTCCCAGATGGCAGACAGTGTGTGTGTGTGTGTGTGTGTGTGGTTGGGCACTGAGGGTAAATACATCTTTAATGGATGGTCTGCTCTCATGTTTAACATAATTGCTATTAAATCCCTGAAACAGAGACACTGTTTGAAGATCAGGAGGAAAACATGTGTATGTGTGTGGGTGGATGTGTGTGTGTAGGTGGATATGTGTGTGTATGTGTGTAGGTGGATATGTGTGTGTATGTGTGTAGGTGGATATGTGTGTGTATGTGTGTAGGTGGATATGTGTGTGTATGTGTATGTGTGTGGATGTGTGCGTGTGTGTGTGTAGCTGTATGAGTGTGTAGGTGTGTGTAGCTGTATGAGTGTGTAGGTGTATGTGTAGGTGGGTGTGGGTGGATGTGTGTGGGTGTGTAGCTGTATGAGTGTGTAGGTGTATGTGTGTAGGTGTATGTGTGTAGGTGGGTGTGGGTGGATGTGTGTGGGTGGATGTGTGTGGGTGTGTAGCTGTATGAGTGTGTAGGTTGTAACGGTTTTGACTTGAGGTTATTTCTAGGGGTGCCAGGTAGGTTGAGCCTACCAGAGAAAGCATTGGTTTCTCCTTTTAGTTTGAGAGGGAATGAGTCCCATCTGGTCCGTCAAGTCACACCAATACAAAGGACTTATGTAAAAGTCAGGATGGAAATATACTTTTCATAAACCCCTTAAAACATTGGAAAGAACCTCAAACAAGTGTATTCTTTTGCGTGGTTGTATTAACAACATAAATGATCACACACAACAATATAACAATTAATGCACTTATGTTCCTTTAGAAATGTCCTGTACCTCGGGCATAAAAAGAGTCCAGCCCGGTAAATAAGTTCAGTGACTCAAGTGACCTTAGTCACGCAACGTTTGTCCGTAGCATAAACCCAGTATATTCATACACTCAAAATAGCACTTATTTTGCAACACAACTAGAAAGCGTATCAAAGACTAATCAAAGAATAATACGTCTTAACAACTAGATAAATCACAGTATACATCACCCCAAACAAATGAAATACCGTGTACAAAAAGTTGTAGTCAGTCGGTCAGTCAGACAATCCGCCAACAGATCTCCAGCGGAGAAAAGGCCACGAAAACCAACGGAGAGTCGTAGTCCACAGACGCACAGAGTGGATCCAATCCTGGGTAAACTCGCTTTAAGGCTACAAAACACACTGTAAGGCAACAAACAAACTTAATAGGGAAGCTTCATGAACTGAAGGTAGTACACATCCTCATTCATGTCTCAATCACAACTTCACCTTTGCGCAGCTGATGCTGGCTATTTAATGGGAATTAAAGGGGAAGCGCCCTATTAGAAGGAGAAGCACTGAGACGGTTCAGAAATATTCAGGGCCGTCACAAGGTGTATGTGTAGGTGGGTGTGGGTGGATGTGTGTATGGGTGTGTGTGTGTGTGTGTGTGTGTGTGTGTGTGTGTGTGTGTGTGTGTGTGTGTGTGTGTGTGGGTGGTTGTGTGTTGGTGTGTGTGTGTGTGTGTGTGTGTGTGTGTGTGTGTGTGTGTGTGTGTGTGTGTGGGTGGATGTGTGTAGGTGTGTGTGTGTATGTGTGTGTGTGTAGGTGGATGTGTGTGTGTGTGTGTGTGTAGGTGGATGTGTGCGTGTGTAGGTGGATGTGTAGGTGTGTGTGTGTGTGTATAGGTGTGTAGATGGATGTGTGTGTTTGTAGATGGATGTGTGTGTTTGTAGGTGTATGTGTGTGGGTGTAGGTGGATGTGTGTAGGTGTGTGTGTGTGCAGGTGGATGTGTGTGTAGGTGGATGTGTGTGTCTGTGTATGTGTGTGTGTGTGTGTGTGTGTTGTGTGTGTGTGTAGGTGTGTGTGTGTGTGTAGGTGCATGTATGTGTGTGTGTAGGTGTATGCGTGTGGATGTGTGTGGATGTGTGTGTGTGTAGGTGGCTGTGTGTGTGTGTGTGTGTGTGTGTGTGTGTGTGTGTGTGTGTGTGTGTGTGTGTGTGTGTGTGTGTGTGTGTGTGTGTGTGTGTGTGTGTGTGTGTGTGTGTGTGTGTGTGTGGATGTGTGTGGTCAGGAACTGGCTCGAACTTCTTAACGAAAAGGGAGACAACGTGGAGATAAGGAATAACAAAATATATTTATTAACTGAAGTATACTAAATACCATTAACAATGGTGTGTGTAGTCAGTAATCAGTAGTGTAAGTGAGTGGTTGCGTGCATAAATGTGATCATGAGGGGTGTCTCCCCGATGATTGGGGACAGACAGAGTGGGAGGGTCGTCAAAGTGTGTGTAGGTGGACGTGTGTGTGTGTGTAGGTGGATGTGTGTGTGTGTAGGTGGATTTGTGTGTGTGTAGGTGGATGTTTGTGTGTGTGTAGGTGGATGTTTGTGTGTGTGTAGGTGGATGTGTATTCTATCTGTTCATTCTTATTTCACATTATCTGTTGTGTACAATAGTGTTTTTTAGTATGTTGCTTGTCCACAGTACTATGTCTGCTCAGTTCTGTAATGCTGGACCAGCGGAACACAAAAACACTGCTCGTTTGATTTTTGGCTTCCCCCTTTCTCTCTCTCCTTGGCGTACATTTGTAATCATCAATAAGAGCTGTGTAGAGGAGTGCACTGTGTGGCACTGTGTGATTGCGTTGTTTCTTTAGAGCAGGGAGGAGGGTTGGAGGGAGAGTTAAGTTCTCTAGTTAAGTTCTCCCAAATCAATCTAATATTACAGCACACTGAGTTTCTTTGGAAATAGAAGCACTAGATTTGTTAATTGATTACATTGATAAATGTGGTTCTTAACTGTGCTAAATATTGTGATACATTTGTGTCTCTCTGAGGCTGTGATATTTTTGTGTCTCTGAGGCTATGAAGGATTTCCCTTCATATTCATAGGGTGAGAGGGTGAGAGCGAGAGGGTGAGAGGGTGAGAGAGCGAGAGAGAGA
Organism: Salvelinus fontinalis; assembly: GCF_029448725.1. Classification (NCBI taxonomy): domain Eukaryota; kingdom Metazoa; phylum Chordata; class Actinopteri; order Salmoniformes; family Salmonidae; genus Salvelinus; species Salvelinus fontinalis. Next base: position 35,120,271 of record NC_074678.1, read on the forward strand.
GCGAGAGAGCGAGAGAGAGAGAGAGCGAGAGAGAGAGAGAGAGAGAGAGAGAGAGAGAGAGAGAGCGAGAGAGAGAGAGAGAGAGAGAGAGAGAGAGAGAGAGAGAGAGAGAGAGAGAGAGAGAGAGAGAGAGAGAGAGAGAGAGAGAGAGAGAGAGAGAGAGAGAGAGAGAGAGAGAGCGAGAGAGATATCCTTTAGCTGGTCCTGGGGTTGGCTGCTGGGCTCCCTCTCCATAATGAGTCTCCTCGGCTAGGCTAATGATGTGGGCTCCACCCTGGCCTGGTTCTCCGAGCCTGGTCGTGGTGTGTGGTCGGCAGTGTAGTCATGGGCACTCACACATCCCTGGGCATGTTTGTTACCCTCTGCCCCCCGGCTCCCTCCAGGGCATGGCTTGCCACCCACCTGGAAAGGTTAGATAATGAGCTGGTGAGCCTGAGTGCTTTTAGTGTGTGTGTGTGTGAGGAAAATTAATTTAAGCTTAAACAAAAAAATCTATCTGGTTTCTTTGGCTATACAACATTGAGTCTATTGTGGAAATGGAGCTAAATGAACAGTATTCCCTTTGCAGCTGAAAGCATCTAAGATGACATAGTACCAATGATACAGCAATACATTTAATATATTTAAGCAAATTCTAGTTAAAGTTGACTGAGAGACGGGTCAAAGAACATCATCAGTGTTCCCCAAATAAACCCAACTAACCAAGGAAGCAGAGTAATGAGAGAATGATTTGATTTCATGTTGCTGTATAGCTGCAGGTCTGCTGTGCCTTGTGTGTGATTCAGAGTGGATATATTAAACTAGCTGTTTTTCTCAACAAGATCTCATAGTTTCCCTTCAAAATTCGATGTATTATGGGTGAGTTCGCGCCCAGTGCTGGGCAAATGTATTTTTTGTTTTTGTTTGTGAGCACCAAGGAAGGCATATGTTGACGTTCTCAGATCTTTGAAAAGTCCAAAATCGCCGTCGATTTCTGGTGACCAGGCTGGTTTTTCTCTCATCCTCATGGCTGGCTGTTTCTGTACAGAGGAAAAGACATACTTTCACTACCTCAGGCAGGCAGTCAGTCTGTCAGTTAGTCAAGAAGACTGACAATTAAACAGACAGGTAGTCAGTCAGACGGACAGACAGACAGGGAGGTGAGAGAGGGAGAGAGGGAGGAGGAGCTTGGCAGCACTAGGTGAGGAAGTTTACGAGAAAGTTGACGAGGAAGTTGACGAGGATGTTGACGTGACAGACGGACCCCTTGGTAGGAGGTGCAGATGTGAGCCTTTTCACTCGTCAAAGCTATTTAACATTTTACTGCAGTGGGCTAAATCAGGGTCACACAGATGAGGAAGAGTGAAGAGTGGGGAGTGGAAGAGTGGGGAGTGGAAGAGTGGGGAGTGGAAGAGTGGGGAGTGGAAGAGTGGGGAGTGGAAGAATGGGGAGTGGAAGAGTGGGGAGTGGAAGAGGGAGGAGTGGAAGAGGGAGGAGTGGAAGAGGGAGGAGTGGAAGAGGGAGGAGTGGACGAGTGGGGAGTGGAAGAGTGGTGTCATGACGTTGGCCTAGGGGTAGGTTTATGACAGTCATAAATACCTCTTTCCCCCTTTTTCCCTCTCCCTACTATACTGATGTGACATAAGAAAACCCCTTGGTTAACATAGAGATTCTGGGAGCATCAGAAGTTGGGGGGGAAATGAACTATATTCTGGTAATGCGACCAACTGAACATATGCTGTGGTACCTAAGGTATATTATGTCAGTTCGGTTGCCCTCTGACACATTCTCATCAATGATAGAATGACATAAACTCTACTGTGGAAAGTCTAAACATCAGAGGTATCGGATTCACATGGAATTGTTGTTAAATTCAAATGTTTGAATATGAAATTATTTGTGAAGAGATGAAATGTAATTTTAACTTCCAAATGAGAGATTTGAGTTTTCATAAGTTTGGGCCTCTGCTCAACCAGTGGCCCGCCCCTATGAAGAGACATGGGTTACAAACTTTTCAGACACACCCCTCTCCCTCCACTATATAAAGCTATTGACAAAAATATAACTTCCTGTTCCGAGGAGATGAGGGTGACGATCCCATGTCAGAATGGTTCAGATAATAAGTACAGAACTAAGCCAATATCAGGATGAACTTTGGTTGTGAATGGTATGAACTTTGAACTCGTATTCACTACAGAAGGGATACCTCCTAGCCGTTGAGTTAGAAACAGCTGCTACAAACGCAGGTTAGGAAGGACAGTTAGTGTATCCCGTCCACTACACAACAACGTTACTACAACGTATCCAGTGACCACCAGAGACATTCTTCAAAGGACAAAGGACTCGGTTTGGCAACACGGTCTTCCATCTACCACCAACCTACTGAAGCGCAGCTCAGAGTAAATATTTATTGCATTTTCCTTTTCCAAATGGGCGGTAATTTAGAATGCATAAGATACTGTATTTACGATAGCACAGCTTCGCCTCTGTTCCAGTCTCCCGTTCTTTCACTAAAACCCAGCCCCCTTTCCTTTGTGTAACAAGCTGTCATATCTGTTCCGCCCGCTAGGCACGTTTTCCTTTATGACGGCAATTTGTAATCTAGTTATGATTTAATTGTGTATGTGTGATTCTGTGTGATTAGTTAGGTATTTAGTAAATAAATAATTAAACCCAATTTTGTATTGCTGATTCAACTTGTTAGCCAGGATTCTTGCAGATAACCAAGAATTTACAACTTTCAGAATATGAGACTGAAGAAAGATGACGATGTTGACTGCTATTGATGTAAAATATTGCTAAATCTTTAAGAGTTTATTCGGAAGATAACGGCTCTATAAATATTATTTTGTGGTGCCCGACTCTCTAGTTAATTACATGTACCCGATTAGCTCAATCAGGTGATATTAAATTACGGAGAAAGTATTTTATAGGATAGCATGTCATAGCAATTAATCCGGCATAGCCAAAGACACGACAGTGGGGAGTGGAAGAGTGGGGAGTGGAAGAGTGGGGAGTGGAAGAGTGGGGAGTGGAAGAGTGGGGAGTGGAAGAGTGGGGAGTGGAAGAGGGAGGAGTGAGGAGTGGAAGAGTGAGGAGTGGAAGAGTGAGGAGTGGAAGAGTGAGGAGTGGAAGAGTGAGGAGTGGAAGAGTGAGGAGTGGAAGAGTGGAAGAGTGAGGAGTGGAAGAGTGAGGAGTGGAAGAGTGAGGAGTGGACGAGTGAGGAGTGGACGAGTGGGGAGAGTGAAGGGTGGGGAGTGGAGGAGTGGGGAGAGTGAAGGGTGGGGAGTGGAGGAGTGAAGGATTGGAAGAGTGGAAGACATTTTCACCTCCCTGCATACAACCACACACGCCGTGTTTGGCTTGCAATGGATCCAGCGACGGATCAATTTCCTGTCCTTTTGTTCAGCAGGGACTTGGAATTCATCGACTCTAGTGACCCAGATACACTGCTCTGTCTTTCTCCTTTCTACTGCTCTGCTCATCATTAAAACACCCAGCATAATATCACACAGAACTGACTACCTGATCAGGAAGTGTGTACCCCTGAACAGACCATAACATCACACAGAACTGACTACCTGATCAGGGAGTGTGTACCCCTGAACAGTCCATAACATCACACAGAACTGACTACCTGATCAGGGAGCGTGTACCCCTGAACAGTCCATAACATCACACAGAACTGACTACCTGATCAGGGAGCGTGTACCCCTGAACAGTCCATAACATCACACAGAACTGACTACCTGATCAGGGAGCGTGTACCCCTGAACAGTCCATAACATCACACAGAACTGACTACCTGATCAGGGAGCGTGTACCCCTGAACAGTCCATAACATCACACAGAACTGACTACCTGATCAGGGAGCGTGTACCCCTGAACAGTCCATAACATCACACAGAACTGACTACCTGATCAGGGAGCGTGTACCCCTGAACAGTCCATAACATCACACAGAACTGACTACCTGATCAGGGAGTGTGTACCCCTGAACAGTCCATAACATCACACAGAACTGACTACCTGATCAGGAAGCGTGTACCCCTGAACAGTCCATAACATCACACAGAACTGACTACCTGATCAGGGAGCGTGTACCCCTGAACAGTCCATAACATCACACAGAACTGACTACCTGATCAGGGAGCGTGTACCCCTGAACAGTCCATAACATCACACAGAACTGACTACCTGATCAGGGAGCGTGTACCCCTGAACAGTCCATAACATCACACAGAACTGACTACCTGATCAGGGAGCGTGTACCCCTGAACAGACCTGGTTGTCCATTTGTCACATCCATACCTTCTGTGGTTCCACCTGTCTGCTATCACTTCCTGGAGTTACTGCTTAGTTTGGGAGAGGGATAGTGTTTTCTGTTACTGTTCTGTGTGCGTGTGTGTGTGTGTGTGTGTGTGTGTGTGTGTGTGTGTGTGTGTGTGTGTGTGTGTGTGTGTGTGTGTGTGTGTGTGTGGCGGTGAGTAACATTGCTCTGGAACCACTGTGTTGGCTTTAGCCCTAGTTGGTCTGTTCTGCCTGGCCCACACATACTCTCTTCTTTTTATTGTTTTGGATCTTGGACCAGCACAGTTCGGCACAGCTTGGAACACTTTTCCTTCAAATCTGGGGAATACGAGGAAGAGCGTCCAAAATTACTTGGCCCACTCTTGTGACCTGCTGCTGTAGGAATCCATCTGTCTGGAACCAGCTGTACCACACACACAGGCCTTAAACACTCTACCCCACACACACTTGCTGAGGAAGGGGAAGTGGCTGATTAGCCCCTCTGTGTGTGTGTGTGTGTGTGTGTGTGTGTGTGTGCGCACATACGTGGGTGTGGGTGTATTTATGTGTGTGTGTGTGTGTCTGTTTTGGGCTGCGTGCGTTGGTGCAGTGAAGCTACACGATGCTGGCAGCTGGGTCCTCTGCATCATCTGGGTCCTCAGCATCATCTGGGTCCTCAGCATCATCTGGGTCCTCAGCATCAAGAATATATAGTGCAGCATCGTGGCTCAGGTGCACCCACACACTCAAACAGTCACCCACACACCCAAGCAGCACGGCCCCTCTCCCCCCCAACCCAAACATGGTGAATTTAGTTATGAAGCAGCACGACCCCTCTCCCCCCCAACCCAACATGGTGAATTTAGTTATGAAGCACCACGACCCCTCTCCTCCCAACCCAAACATGGTGAATTTAGTTATGAAGCAGCACGACCCCTCTCCCCCCCAACCCAACATGGTGAATTTAGTTATGAAGCACCACGACCCCTCTCCTCCCAACCCAAACATGGTGAATTTAGTTATGAAGCAGCACGACCCCTCTCCCCCCCAACCCAACATGGTGAATTTAGTTATGAAGCACCACGACCCCTCTCCTCCCAACCCAAACATGGTGAATTTAGTTATGAAGCACCACGGCCCCTCTCCCCCCCAACCCAACATGGTGAATTTAGTTATGAAGCACCACGACCCCTCTCCTCCCAACCCAAACATGGTGAATTTAGTTATGAAGCAGCACGACCCCTCTCCCCCCAACCCAACATGGTGAATTTAGTTATGAAGCAGCACGGCCCCTCTCCCCCCCAACCCAACATGGTGAATTTAGTTATGAAGCACCACGACCCCTCTCCTCCCCAACCCAACATGGTGAATTTAGTTATGAAGCACCACGGCCCCTCTCCCCCCCAACCCAACATGGTGAATTTAGTTATGAAGCAGCACGGCCCCTCTCCCCCCCAACCCAAACAGGGTGAATTTAGTTATGAAGCAGCACGGCCCCTCTCCCCCCCAACCCAACATGGTGAATTTAGTTATGAAGCAGCACGACCCCTCTCCTCCCAACCCAACATGGTGAATTTAGTTATGAAGCAGCATGGCCCCTCTCCCCACCAACCCAACATGGTGAATTTAGTTATGAAGCAGCACGACCCCTCTCCCCCCCAACCCAACATGGTGAATTTAGTTATGAAGCAGCACGACCCCTCTCCCCCAACCCAACATGGTGAATTTAGTTATGAAGCAGCACGACCCCTCTCCCCCAACCCAAACAGGATGAATTTAGTTATGAAGCACCACGACCCCTCTCCTCCCCAACCCAACATGGTGAATTTAGTTATGAAGCACCACGACCCCCCTCCTCCCAACCCAACATGGTGAATTTAGTTATGAAGCAGCACGACCCCTCTCCCCCCCAACCCAACATGGTGAATTTAGTTATGAAGCACCACGACCCCTCTCCCCCCCAACCCAACATGGTGAATTTAGTTATGAAGCACCACGACCCCTCTCCCCCCCAACCCAACATGGTGAATTTAGTTATGAAGCAGCACGACCCCTCTCCTCCCAACCCAACATGGTGAATTTAGTTATGAAGCAGCACGACCCCTCTCCCCCCAACCCAACATGGTGAATTTAGTTATGAAGCACCACGACCCCTCTCCCCCCAACCCAACATGGTGAATTTAGTTATGAAGCAGCACGACCCCTCTCCTCCCAACCCAACATGGTGAATTTAGTTATGAAGCAGCACGACCCCTCTCCCCCCAACCCAACATGGTGAATTTAGTTATGAAGCACCACGACCCCTCTCCTCCCAACCCAAACATGGTGAATTTAGTTATGAAGCAGCACGGCCCCTCTCCCCCCCAACCCAACATGGTGAATTTAGTTATGAAGCACCACGACCCCTCTCCCCCCCAACCCAACATGGTGAATTTAGTTATGAAGCAGCACGACCCCTCTCCCCCAACCCAACATGGTGAATATAGTTATGAAGCAGCATGGCCCCTCTCCCCCCCAACCCAAACAGGATGAATTTAGTTATGAAGCAGCACGACCCCTCTCCCCCAACCCAACATGGTGAATATAGTTATGAAGCAGCATGGCCCCTCTCCCCACCAACCCAAACAGGATGAATTTAGTTATGAAGCAGCACGGCCCCTCTCCCCCCCAACCCAACATGGTGAATTTAGTTATGAAGCACCACGACCCCTCTCCTCCCAACCCAACATGGTGAATTTAGTTATGAAGCAGCACGACCCCTCTCCTCCCCAACCCAACATGGTGAATTTAGTTATGAAGCACCACGACCCCTCTCCCCCCCAACCCAACATGGTGAATTTAGTTATGAAGCAGCACGACCCCTCTCCTCCCAACCCAACATGGTGAATTTAGTTATGAAGCACCACGACCCCTCTCCCCCCAACCCAACATGGTGAATATAGTTATGAAGCACCACGGCCCCTCTCCCCACCAACCCAACATGGTGAATTTAGTTATGAAGCACCACGACCCCTCTCCCCCCCAACCCAACATGGTGAATTTAGTTATGAAGCACCACGACCCCTCTCCTCCCCAACCCAACATGGTGAATTTAGTTATGAAGCAGCACGACCCCTCTCCCCCAACCCAACATGGTGAATTTAGTTATGAAGCAGCACGACCCCTCTCCCCCCCAACACAACATGGTGAATTTAGTTATGAAGCACCACGACCCCTCTCCTCCCCAACCCAACATGGTGAATTTAGTTATGAAGCACCACGACCCCTCTCCTCCCAACCCAAACATGGTGAATTTAGTTATGAAGCACCACGACCCCTCTCCTCCCCAACCCAACATGGTGAATTTAGTTATGAAGCACCACGACCCCTCTCCTCCCCAACCCAACATGGTGAATTTAGTTATGAAGCAGCACGACCCCTCTCCCCCAACCCAACATGGTGAATTTAGTTATGAAGCAGCACGACCCCTCTCCCCCCAACCCAACATGGTGAATTTAGTTATGAAGCAGCACGACCCCTCTCCCCCCAACCCAACATGGTGAATTTAGTTATGAAGCACCACGACCCCTCTCCTCCCAACCCAACATGGTGAATTTAGTTATGAAGCAGCACGACCCCTCTCCCCCCCAACCCAACATGGTGAATTTAGTTATGAAGCAGCACGACCCCTCTCCCCCCCAACCCAACATGGTGAATTTAGTTATGAAGCAGCACGACCCCTCTCCCCCCCAACCCAAACAGGGTGAATTTAGTTCTGAACCTCTTGGAATTAATAGCGTGGATTTGTGTCAGATTGGGCTGGATTGCACTGAGCCGTTTAATCAGGCCATGGTAGTCCATACATTACTGTAGGCCTGTGTGTGTGTGTGTATGTTTATGTGTGCGTGTGTGTGTTTATGGAGGGGGGGGGTCTGTGTGTGTGTGTTTGTAGTCATTCTGCATGGCACTTATCAAGAGATTTGGTGATTACTGCAGCATACATACACACACAGACCCCCCCCACACACACACACACACACACACACACACACACAGACCCCTCCCATAAACAGACACCCCCCCATCTGTTTATGGGGGGAGGGGGGTGTGTGTGTGTGTATGGGGGGGGGGGGGGGGGGGGGGTCTGTGTGTGTGTGTATATGAGGGGGGGGTCTGTGTGTGTATGTGTGCTGCAGTAATCACCAAATCTCTTGATCAGTGCCATGCAGAATGACTACAAATACAAGCAATCACACGCAGTTTCTCTCACTCACTCAACCTCTCACTCTCTTTCTCTACAGCATACATTTCTGTGCTTCCGCCAACAACTCTCCTCTCTATTCTCACTCCTCTCTCTTCCCTCCACTCCTCCTCTCCTCTCTCTTCCCCTCACTCTTTTCCCTCCACTCCTTCTTTCCTCTCCTCTCCCTCAAACTCCTCCCTCTTCTCCTCTCTCTTCCCCCCACTTCTCTCTCCTCTCCTTTCTCTTCCCTCCTCTCCCTAAAACGCCTCCTTTCTTCTCCTCTCTCTTCTCTTCTCTCCTCTATCTTCCATTCACTCCTCCTCTCCTCCCTTTTCTTCTCTCTCTTCCCTCAATTCTACCTCTCCTCCTGTCCTCTGCTCCTCTCCACTCTCTACCCTCCACTCCTCTCCTCTCTCTTCCCTCCTCTTCTCTCCCTCCACTCCTCCTTTCCTCTCCTCTCTCTTCCCTCCTCTTCTCTCCCTTCCCTCCACTCCTCCTCTCTTTTCCTCTCTCTTTCCTCTCTATTTTCTCCACTCCTCTCCTCTCTTCCCTCCCTCTCTACTCCTCTCCTCTCTTCTCTTCTCTTCCCTCCACTTCTTCCCTCACATCTTCTCTCCCTTCCCTCCATCCCTCTCCTCTCTTCCATCTTCCCCTCCCTGCCTCCATTCCTCTCCTCTCTACAGCTCAGACAGGGCTGTTCTAATTAAATGCTGCTCCTCTTTAAATGCTAATTTAACCACACTGTCCCTATTTAAAGTCTCTCAGCCATCTCTCTGAGACACAGTGATCGGTCTACAGACATACTAGTTAAGCCCTGTTCCTGTATAGGGATGGCTGTGGCCATATGAAGTCAGGGGGTAGACTCTCCCTCTCTGGTCAATGTCCTTGAGATCATTATCAGTGTCAGATTCCCATGGATGGGTCAGAGTCAGAGTTGTAGTTGAAATTAGCTCTTTGTGTTCATTGGAAGGATAGACTGGTTGGCCACCACATATGCATGCAGGAACACACACACACACACACACACACACACACACACACACACACACACACACACACACACACACACACACACACCTGTGTCTTACCGTAGTCAGGTTATAAACATAGGCTGGATAGGTGCTTGCTTTCTGCCATCCTGTTCTTGTGTGTTGTATCTCTCATAATGCTGTGAATAAGAATAGCCTTTACCTAGGCCTACTGACTCTTAATTTCATTCTTGTTCTTTTTGAAAGCGTCAACTTTAGGACAACAGTACTTTCTTAGGCTATTACAATATTTGGGAAATTGGCTTCTGTTCATAACTTTAATTTGTCTTAAAGCTTTTATGATCGGCCTAGTAGGAGGATAGGCTATTGGCCATTTGGTTTCCAACCTCGCATGGAGGGATTTTTCCACACTGCATGGATAAGTTCTTTCTTAATAAGCTTATATTTGATTAAACTTGTTGTTACATTTTTCTATAAGCCATTGATATAGTTTGTTCTCTCATAGTATTAGTCCCCTGGCTACCTTAAGTTTTTAGGCTTTTCAAACAACTTTTTGAGATGAAACTGTTAGATTCATTCATTGTTTGATTGGGAGAGAAAGTATCCATTAAACCATAGAAGCCAAGTCAAATCAAATCATTGTGTTACGGTAGTCCTCCTTCTCTTCAACCGAAGAGGAGGAGTAGTGATTGAACCAAGGCGCAGCGGGTTGTGAATAAATAATTTAATAAAGACGCGACAAAACAATGAAGACAGAAAACGACCTATACTTGAATAAACTACAAAATAACAAAACCGAAATGTATAGACAGACCTGAACAATACGAACTTACAAATAACGCGAAGAACGAACGAACAGGGAAAAATAGACTACACAAAATGACGATGTACAAAACAAACCGAACAGTCCCGTATGGTGCGACAAACACTGACACAGGAGACAACCACCCACAACGAACACTGTGAAACAACCTACCTAAATATGACTCAATTAGAGGAAAACGCAAAACACCTGCCTCTAATTAAGAGCCATACCAGGCAACCCTTAAACCAACATAGAAACAGAAAACATAGAATGCCCACCCAAACTCACGTCCTGACCAACTAACACATACAACAAACTAACAGAAATAGGTCAGGAACGTGACACATTGTAACGATTGTTCTCCTCGCCGTCTGAGGAGGAGCATGGATCGGACCAAAACGCAGCGTGTTGTGAAGACATAATGAATTTATTTAAACAAGACGAACACGAAGCACACTTGAGAAATTACAAAACAAAAAACGAAGTAGACCGACCTGAACATGAGAACTTACAGAACCACGAAGAACGCACAAACAGGAACAGACTAGACAAACGAAACAGTCCCGTGTGGTACATACACTGACACGGAAGACAATCACCCACAAACCAACGGTGTGAACAGCCTACCTTAATATGGTTCTCAATCAGAGGAAACGTCAAACACCTGCCCCTGATTGAGAACCATATAAGGCTAATTAACAATGAACCTAAACAAGAAACAAATAACATAGACTGCCCACCCAGCTCACGTCCTGACCAACTAAACACAGCTAAACAAAGGAAAATAAGGTCAGGAACGTGACAATCAAATTGTATTCGTCACATGCGCCGAATACAACAGGTGTAGATCTTACCGTGAAATGCTTACTTACTACAAGCCATTAACCAACAATGCAGTTTTAAGAAAATATAGGTAAGAAAATATTTACGAAATAAACTAAAGTTCCAAAATAGTAACACAATAAAATAACAATAACAAAGCTATATTGGGGTACCGTTACCACGTCAATGTGCGGGGGTACAGGTTAATCGAGGTAATTGAGGTAATATGTACATGTTGGTTGGGGTAAAGTACTATGCATAATAAACAGCGAGTAGCAGCAGTGTAAAAACAAAGGGGGGGGTCAATATAGGTCCTGGATGGCAGGAAGCTTGGCCCCAGGACTGGGCCGTACGCACTACCCTCTATAGCGCCTTACGGTCGGATGCCGAGCAGTTGCCATACCAGGCGGTGATGCAACCGGTCAGTTTACGCTCGATGGTGCAGCTGTATAACTTTTTTCGATTTTTTACCCCTTTTTCTCCCCAATTTTCAATTGTCTTGTCTCATCGCTGTCAGTCTTGTCTCATCGCTGCAACTCCCCTACAGACTCAGGAGAAGTGAAGGTCGAGAGCCATGTGTCCTCCGAAATACGACCCTGCCAATCCACACTGCTCGCTTAACCTGGAAGCCAACCGCACCAATGTGTCGGAGAAAAGACGGTCCATCTTGCGACCAAAGTCAGCTTGCAGGCGCCCGGCCCTCCACAAGGAGTCGCTAAAGCACAACGGGACAAGGAAATCCCGGCCGGCTAACCCCTCCCCTAACACGGACAACATGGGTCTCCCGGTCATGTCCGGCAGTGACACAGCCTGGGATCGAACCCAGGTCTGTAGTGACACCTCAAGCACTGTGATGCAGTGCCTTAGACCGCTCCGCCACTCGGGAGCTATAGACATCTTTGAGGATCTGGGGACCTATGCCAAATCTTTTCAGTCTCCTGAGGGGGAATAGGCATTTTCAGGCCCTCTTTGTTAATGTTTTCAAGATAGTTTGTTGATGATGTGGACAGCAAGGAACTTGAAGCGCTCGACCCACTCCACTACATCCCCATCGATGTTTCCTGTAGTCCACGATCAGCTCTTTTGTCTTGCTCACGTTGAGGGAGAGGTTGGGGACTAAGCACGCACCACTGAGGGGTCCCCATATGGCAGATGTGTACCACCTGGGGGTCTGTCAGGAAGTCCAGGATCCAGTTGCAGAGGGAGGTGTTTAGTCCCAGGGTCCTTAGCTTATTGATGAACTTTGAGGGCACTATGGTGTTGAATGCTGAGCTGTAGTCAATGAATAGCATTCTCACATAGGTGTTCCTCTTGTCCAGGTGGGAAAGGGTAGTGTGGAGGGCAAAGGAGATTGCATCATCTGTGGAGTTCTGTTGGAGTGGTATGCAAATTGGAGTTGGTCTAGGGTTTCCGGGATGATGGTGTTGATGTGAGCCATGACCAGCCTTTCAAATCACTTTCTGGCTATCGACGTGAGTGCTATGGGGCGGGTACCCTTTGCATTCTTGGGCACAGGGACTATGGTGATCTACTTGAAACATGTCGGTATTACAGGCTCAGTCAGGGAGAAGTTGAAAATGTCAGTGAAGACACTTGCCAGTTGGTTCGCACATGCTCTGACTACACGTCCTGGTAATCTGTCTGGCCCCATGGCCTTGTGACTGTTTAAAGGTCTTGCTCACATCGGCTACGGAGAGCGTGATCCCACAGCAATCCGGAACAGCTGGTAATCTCGTGCATGCTTCAGTGTTGCTTGCCTCGAAGCGAGCATAAAAGGCATTTAGCCCATCTGATAGGCTTGTGTCACTGGGAAGCTTGCGGCTGTGCTTCCCTTTGTAGTCCGTAATAGTTTGCAAGCCCTGCCACATCCAACGAGCATCAGAGCCGGTGTAGTAGGATTCAATCTTTGTCCTGTATCGATGCTTTTCCTGTTTGATGGTTTGAAAAATATTGATAAACTCTCTTGGTAGGTAGTGTGGCCTACAGCTTATCATGAGGTTCTCTACTTCAGGCGAGCAATACCTCGAGACTTCCTTAATATTAGACATCACACACCAGCTGTTTTTG
>NC_074678.1:35138444-35258444 GCF_029448725.1 Salvelinus fontinalis
GCCTCAGCCTACAACCCTGGACTCACTGCCTCTGCCTACAGACCTGGACTCACTGTTTCAGCCTACAACCCTGGACTCACTGCCTCAGCCTACAACCCTGGACTCACTGTCTCAGACTACAACCCTGGACTCACTGCCTCAGCCTACAACCCTGGACTCACTGCCTCTGCCTACAGACCTGGACTCACTGTTTCAGCCTACAACCCTGGACTCACTGTTTCAGCCTACAACCCTGGACTCACTGCCTCAGCCTACAACCCTGGACTCACTGCCTCAGCCTACAACCCTGGACTCACTGCCTCAGCCTACAACCCTGGACTCACTGTCTCAGCCTACAACCCTGGACTCACTGTTTCAGCCTACAACCCTAGACTCACTGCCTCAGCCTACAACCCTGGACTCACTGCCTCTGCCTACAACCCTAGACTCACTGCCTCTGCCTCTCACCCTGATTGAGACTGATTGATCCCCCAAGGCTCCTGTAAGGTTTACAATTGGCTCATTCATCCCCCTCCTCTCCCCTGTAACTATTCCCCAGGTCGTTACTGCAAATGAGAACATGTTCTCAGTCAACTTACCTGGTAAAATAACGGTAAAATAAATAAATAAATAAATAAAAAGGCTCCTCCAGTGAGCTACCTTTCTCTTTCTGCTGAGCCAGGTAATACAGCCTAGCCAGCAGGAGAGTTAGTTAGTAAGCTAGGCCGCCTCTCTACCCGTGCAGCGCTGCACCTAACCACTAGCTATCTCAACATGACAGAGCCCAGAGGAGGCTAAAGGCTACCAGGCTAAACGCTGTTAAACATCCAGCACTCCCACCGGACGGATACATACACACACCAAACAGGAAGCAGCTAGCTAGCTGGTGTATTCACAGTGTCAGGCAGATGCCTGCAGCACCACCACTCCACACCACTGATTTGTTTCTAATAGAAGTTAATGAGCACCTAGGTTTGCCAGTTTCTAAATGGAGGAGGAGGAACGTTGCCTTTGGGTTGCCAGTTGTGAAACCTGTGCTGTGAAGTGCAGTGAGACTGAGCCTTGGCCCCCTGGGGATAAGTCTCATTCAGAGGCAGCACAGACAGATTGATGCTTGAAGCACATCCTGACTGAGGCTGTCTGCAGGGATGAACATGGCTTCATATATTCTCTACTCAGCTCCCTCTGGCAATTAGGATACCTCCTATTCAGCTGCTGCTTAAGCATGGAGAACTAATGCATCAAGGGAAAAGTGTGTGTGTGTGTGTGTGTGTGTGTGTGTGTGTGTGTGTGTGTGTGTGTGTGTTTTTAGTTCAGCCTTCTGGTAGAGGTTAACGATGACTTCACTGTGACCTGTGGCATTAGAGGTTAACGATGACTTCACTGTGACCTGTAGCATTAGAGGTTAACAATGACTTCACTGTGACCTGTAGCATTAGAGGTTAACGATGACTTCACTGTGTCCTGTAGCATTAGAGGTTAACAATGACTTCACTGTGACCTGTAGCATTAGAGGTTAACGATGACTTCACTGTGACCTGTAGCATTAGAGGTTAACGATGACTTCACTGTGTCCTGTAGCATTATAGGTTAACGATGACTTCACTGTGTCCTGTAGCATTAGAGGTTAACGATGACTTCACTGTGACCTGTAGCATTAGAGGTTAACGATGACTTCACTGTGACCTGTAGCATTAGAGGTTAACGATGACTTCACTGTGACCTGTAGCATTAGAGGTTAACGATCACTTCACTGTGACCTGTAGCATTAGAGGATAACGATGACTTCACTGTGACCTGTAGCATTAGAGGTTAACGATGACTTCACTGTGACCTGTAGCATTAGAGGTTAACGATGACTTCACTGTGACCTGTAGCATTAGAGGTTAACGTTGACTTCACTGTGACCTGTAGCATTAGCGGTTAACGATGACTTCACTGTGACCTGTAGCATTAGAGGTTAACGATGACTTCACTGTGACCTGTAGCATTAGAGGTTAACGATGACTTCACTGTGACCTGTAGCATTAGAGGTTAACGATGACTTCACTGTGACCTGTAGCATTAGAGGTTAACGATGACTTCACTGTGACCTGTAGCATTAGAGGTTAACGATGACTTCACTGTGACCTGTAGCATTAGAGGTTAACGATGACTTCACTGTGACCTGTAGCATTAGAGATTAACGATGAATTCACTGTGACCTGTAGCATTAGAGGTTAACGATGACTTCACTGTGACCTGTAGCATTAGAGGTTAACGATGACTTCACTGTGACCTGTAGCATTAGAGGTTAACGGTGACTTCACTGTGTCCTGTAGCATTAGAGGTTAACGATGACTTCACTGTGACCTGTAGCATTAGAGGTTAACGATGACTTCACTGTGACCTGTAGCATTAGAGGTTAACGATGACTTCACTGTGACCTGTAGCATTAGAGGTTAACGATGACTTCACTGTGTCCTGTAGCATTAGAGGTTAACGATGACTTCACTGTGACCTGTAGCATTAGAGGTTAACGATGACTTCACTGTGACCTGTAGCATTAGAGGTTAACGATGACTTCACTGTGACCTGTAGCATTAGAGGTTAACGATGACTTCACTGTGACCTGTAGCATTAGAGCCCTCTTATAAAGTCAAACTCAAGGTTATTTTTGTAAACTGTACTTCTTCTTGTACTTCTTCAACTCCTCCAAGGTCATTTCAATGAGGCCTGCAGACACTCTTCTCTCCACTCTCCATTTCTATTTGGGATGAACTTGAGGTGAACGTAGGCCTTTTTAATGTGGGAGAGCTTTCAGTCTTCTCAGTAATATGTGGATGTCATGGAATGTTCTCTCAGGCTATGTTGGACTGGTCAATGTAACTAGTTGTAATTGTGTTGGTATGCCGTTAGGGAGAGGCAGTTGGATCCAATATGTGGTCTCGTGCTGTTACCCCTGCTGTTAGCCCTGCTCTTAGCTCTGCTGTTAGCCCTGCTGTTAGCTCTGCTGTTAGCTCTGCTGTTACCCCTGCTGTTAGCTCTGCTGTTAGCTCTGCTGTTACCCCTGCTGTTAGCTCTGCTGTTAGCCCTGCTGTTAGCCCTGCTCTTAGCTCTGCTGTTACCCCTGCTGTTAGCCCTGCTCTTAGCTCTGCTGTTACCCCTGCTGTTAGCTCTGCTGTTAGCCCTGCTGTTAGCTCTGCTGTTACCCCTGCTGTTGGCTCTGCTGTTGGCTCTGCTGTTAGCCCTGCTGTTAGCTCTGCTGTTAGCCCTGCTGTTAGCCCTGCTGTTAGCCCTGCTGTTAGCTCTGCTGTTAGCTCTGCTGTTACCCCTGCTGTTAGCTCTGCCTTTGGCTCTGCTGTTACCCCTGCTGTTAGCTCTGCCATTAGGTCTGCCGTTAGCTCTGCTGTTACCCCTGCTGTTAGCTCTGCTGTTAGCTCTGCTGTTACCCCTGCTGTTAGCTCTGCTGTAACCCCTGCTGTTAGCTCTGCCGTTAGCTCTGCTGTTACCCCTGCTGTTCGCTCTGCTGTTGGCTCTGCTGTTAGCTCTGCCGTTAGCTCTGCCGTTAGCTCTGCTGTTAGCTCTAGCTCTGCTGATCTGTCTGTCTGTCTGTCTGTCTGTCTGGTGATGGCTGTTTGATTGGGTCAGGGTTTGCAGTCTCTTTACTCTGTAATATGGAGGGTGTTGGACAGCTCATGCATGGTGATTGATTAAAAAGATGTTGGCTGGCTGCTGGCAGTGTCTCTCTCTTACCCCTCCACTGCCCATGTGCCACCCTGGCCAGTCTAGCATGGCAGATGAGTTTCTATCAGTTTATTACCTGTTTTCCCAGACAATGCCCTCATTCGTCTGCTCTGGCGATGGATTACACTTAATTACATCATGAATATGTTATCTGTGCTCACATGGCACACATTAGACATGCCTGCCAGTGTGAAATCTGGGATGGACACACACACACACACACACACACACACACACACACACACACACACACACACACACACACACACACACACACACACACTGTCTCTCTTTCCCTCACAAGCACACACACATAAGGAAGCAAAACACACACCCGCACACACCATCACCCACTCACACTCAGATTTCAGGCAGGTGATGACAGTGGGTGTTAGGCTTTGGGTCGTCCATCCATGGCAACGCATCACAGGAAGTGGCAGATCATCCTTGGCAGGAAGTTACAAACCACCATCCCTCTGGCTGTGAAATTGTCATTACACCAGCTGTCACAGACAGACCCCCTCCTGCCCTGCACCTCGCTGGGACGCTGTCACACACACACGCACACATACATATACACACCCACTGCACCTCGCTGTGACGCTGTCACACAGACAGACAGTCAACCTCAGTCATCTCACTGCTGCACAGTGGGAGGATTTCCATTCCAACTGTTATTCTGCTATTTCAACCGTATACACTGTGTTCATACCATTAGTGTTTGCATGACATGGACTGACCAGGTGAATCCAGGTGAAAGCTGAGACATTAGTTCTATTTTTTGTAATCAAATGTTTTTAAAATTATTTTTAATAAGTTACACTAAACAGGTACACTTGGACAGAGAAAACAAGTGATAAAACCAAACAGGACAAACGGTTACCATCGAGCCCTTATTGATCCCTTATTGATGTCACTTCAATCAGTGTAGATGAAGGGGAGGAGACGGGTAAAGAAGGATTTTTAGGCTTTGACACAACTGAGACATGGATTGTGTATGTGTGTCATTCAGAGGGCGAATGGGCAAAACAAAAGTTTTAAGTGCCTTCAAACGGGTTATAGGTGCCAGGCGCTCTGGTTTGAGTGTGTCAAGAACTGCAATGCTGCTGTTTTTTTCATGCTCAACAGTTTCCCTGTGTGTATCAAGAATGGTCCACCACCCAAAGGATTTCCAGCCAACTTTGCACAACTGTGAGAAGCATTGGATTCAACACTTTGTAGAGTGGTGTGACGAATCACACTTCAGTCCTCAATACCAACAAGACCAAAGAGATGTGCATAGACTTCAGGAAGCATACAACACCTACCTCTGCAACATCTATCAGAGGTCAGAACATAGAGATTATAGAGGAATACAAAATATCTGGCTGTCCTCTAGGACAATAAGCTTCAGTGGATTAAATGTACAGACCTGATCTACAACAAGAGCCAACAGAGACTGTACTTTCTCAAAAATCTGGGATCTTTTAATGCTGACTGTACTATCCTGACTCTGTTTTACAAATCTTTCATTGAGAGTATTTTAACTTTTTGTATTGTTTGTTGGTTTGGCAATGCCACTGTCAGCCAGAGAAATATGCTGAGAAGGATTATCACCACAGCAAGCAAGGTACTTGGAGTCAAACAGACAGGCCTGGATGAGATCTTTAAGGTCAGGGCCCTCCTGCGGGCTCATCCTGATATGACTCTCCAGCATGACAATGCCACCAGCCATACTGCTCGTTCTGTGCGTGATTTCCTGCAGACAGGAATGTCAGTGTTCTGCCATGGCCAGTGAAGAGCCCGGATCTCAATCCCATTGAGCACATCTGGGACCAGTTGGATCGGAGGGTAAGGGCTAGGGCAATTCCCCCCAGAAATGTCCGGGAACTTGCAGGTGCCTTGGTGGAAGAGTGGGGTAACATCTCACAGCAAGAACTGGCAAATCTGGTGCAGTCCATGAGGAGGAGATGCACTGTAGTACTTAATGCAGCTGGTGGCCAAACCAGATACTGACTGTCACTTTTGATTTTGACCCCCCCTTTGTTCAGGGACACATTATTCAATTTCTGTTAGTCACATGTCTGTAGAACTTGTTCAGTTTATGTCTCAGTTGTTGAATCTTGTAATGTTCATACAAATATTTGCACATGTTAAGTTTGCTGAAAATAAACGCAGTTGACAGTGAGAGGACGTTTCTTTTTTTGCTGAGTTTACTCCCCTCTGGGTGCAGTTATAGGGCACAGAACTACTCAATCATTAGTGCCAGGTGTGATCCCCTCCTAAATAGCTCGGGCTAATGTTCCTATCCACCCAGTAAGACCAGCAGGCTAATGTTCCTATCCACCCAGTAAGTCCAGCAGGCTAATGTTCCTATCCACTCAGTAAGACCAGCAGGCTAATGTTCCTATCCACCCAGTAAGTCCAGCAGGCTAATGTTCCTATCCACTCAGTAAGACCAGCAGGCTAATGTTCCTATCCACCCAGTAAGTCCAGCAGGCTAATGTTCCTATCCACCCAGTAAAGCCAGCAGGCTAATGTTCCTATCCACTCAGTAAGGCCAGCAGGCTAATGTTCCTATCCACCCAGTAAGGTCAGCAGGCTAATGGTCCTATCCACCCAGTAAGTCCAGCAGGCTAATGTTCCTATCCACTCAGTAAGGCCAGCAGGCTAATGTTCCTATCCACCCAGTAAGGTCAGCAGGCTAATGTTCCTATCCACCCAGTAAGACCAGCAGGCTAATGTTCCTATCCACCCAGTAAGTCCAGCAGGCTAATGTTCCTATTGACCCAGTAAGACCAGCAGGCTAATGTTCCTATCCACCCAGTAAGGCCAGTAGGCTAATGTTCCTATCCACCCAGTAAGGCCAGCAGGCTAATGTTCCTATAGACTCAGTAAGGTCAGCAGGCTAATGTTCCTATCCACTCAGTAAGGCCAGCAGGCTAATGTTCCTATCCACCCAGTAAGGTCAGCAGGCTAATGTTCCTATCCACCCAGTAAGTCCAGCAGGCTAATGTTCCTATCCACCCAGTAAGACCAGCAGGCTAATGTTCCTATAGACCCAGTAAGGCCAGCAGGCTAATGTTCCTATCCACTCAGTAAGACCAGCAGGCTAATGTTCCTATAGACCCAGTAAGTCCAGCAGGCTAATGTTCCTATCCACTCAGTAAGACCAGCAGGCTAATGTTCCTATAGACCCAGTAAGTCCAGCAGGCTAATGTTCCTATCCACTCAGTAAGACCAGCAGGCTAATGTTCCTATAGACCCAGTAAGTCCAGCAGGCTAATGTTCCTATCCACCCAGTAAGACCAGCAGGCTAATGTTCCTATAGACCCAGTAAGGCCAGCAGGCTAATGTTCCTATCCACTCAGTAAGGTCAGCAGGCTAATGTTCCTATCCACTCAGTAAGTCCAGCAGTCTAATGTTCCTATCCACTCAGTAAGACCAGCAGGCTAATGTTCCTATAGACTCAGTAAGACCAGCAGGCTAATGTTCCTATCCACCCAGTAAGACCAGCAGGCTAATGTTCCTATAGACTCAGTAAGACCAGCAGGCTAATGTTCCTATAGACTCAGTAAAGCCAGCAGGCTAATGTTCCTATCCACCCAGTAAGACCAGCAGGCTAATGTTCCTATCCACCCAGTAAGACCAGCAGGCTAATGTTCCTATAGACTCAGTAAGACCAGCAGGCTAATGTTCCTATAGACTCAGTAAAGCCAGCAGGCTAATGTTCCTATCCACCCAGTAAGACCAGCAGGCTAATGTTCCTATCCACCCAGTAAGACCAGCAGGCTAATGTTCCTATTGACCCAGTAACTCCAGCAGGCTAATGTTCCTATCCACTCAGTAAGTCCAGCAGGCTAATGTTCCTATCCCCCCAGTAAGGTCAGCAGGCTAATGTTCCTATAGACTCAGTAAGACCAGCAGGCTAATGTTCCTATCCACCCAGTAAGACCAGCAGGCTAATGTTCCTATCCACCCAGTAAGGCCAGCAGGCTAATGTTCCTATAGACTCAGTAAAGCCAGCAGGCTAATGTTCCTATCCACCCAGTAAGTCCAGCAGGCTAATGTTCCTATCCACCCAGTAAGTCCAGCAGGCTAATGTTCCTATCCACTCAGTAAGACCAGCAGGCTAATGTTCCTATCCACCCAGTAAGTCCAGCAGGCTAATGTTCCTATCCACCCAGTAAAGCCAGCAGGCTAATGTTCCTATCCACTCAGTAAGGCCAGCAGGCTAATGTTCCTATCCACCCAGTAAGGTCAGCAGGCTAATGGTCCTATCCACCCAGTAAGTCCAGCAGGCTAATGTTCCTATCCACTCAGTAAGGCCAGCAGGCTAATGTTCCTATCCACCCAGTAAGGTCAGCAGGCTAATGTTCCTATCCACCCAGTAAGACCAGCAGGCTAATGTTCCTATCCACCCAGTAAGTCCAGCAGGCTAATGTTCCTATTGACCCAGTAAGGCCAGCAGGCTAATGTTCCTATCCACCCAGTAAGGCCAGTAGGCTAATGTTCCTATCCACCCAGTAAGGCCAGCAGGCTAATGTTCCTATAGACTCAGTAAGGTCAGCAGGCTAATGTTCCTATCCACTCAGTAAGGCCAGCAGGCTAATGTTCCTATCCACCCAGTAAGGTCAGCAGGCTAATGTTCCTATCCACCCAGTAAGTCCAGCAGGCTAATGTTCCTATCCACCCAGTAAGACCAGCAGGCTAATGTTCCTATAGACCCAGTAAGGCCAGCAGGCTAATGTTCCTATCCACTCAGTAAGACCAGCAGGCTAATGTTCCTATAGACCCAGTAAGTCCAGCAGGCTAATGTTCCTATCCACTCAGTAAGACCAGCAGGCTAATGTTCCTATAGACCCAGTAAGTCCAGCAGGCTAATGTTCCTATCCACTCAGTAAGACCAGCAGGCTAATGTTCCTATAGACCCAGTAAGTCCAGCAGGCTAATGTTCCTATCCACCCAGTAAGACCAGCAGGCTAATGTTCCTATAGACCCAGTAAGGCCAGCAGGCTAATGTTCCTATCCACTCAGTAAGGTCAGCAGGCTAATGTTCCTATCCACTCAGTAAGTCCAGCAGTCTAATGTTCCTATCCACTCAGTAAGACCAGCAGGCTAATGTTCCTATAGACTCAGTAAGACCAGCAGGCTAATGTTCCTATCCACCCAGTAAGACCAGCAGGCTAATGTTCCTATAGACTCAGTAAGACCAGCAGGCTAATGTTCCTATAGACTCAGTAAAGCCAGCAGGCTAATGTTCCTATCCACCCAGTAAGACCAGCAGGCTAATGTTCCTATCCACCCAGTAAGACCAGCAGGCTAATGTTCCTATAGACTCAGTAAGACCAGCAGGCGAATGTTCCTATAGACTCAGTAAAGCCAGCAGGCTAATGTTCCTATCCACCCAGTAAGACCAGCAGGCTAATGTTCATATCCACCCAGTAAGACCAGCAGGCTAATGTTCCTATTGACCCAGTAACTCCAGCAGGCTAATGTTCCTATCCGCTCAGTAAGTCCAGCAGGCTAATGTTCCTATCCACTCAGTAAGGCCAGCAGGCTAATGTTCCTATCCACTCAGTAAGGCCAGCAGGCTAATGTTCCTATCCCCCCAGTAAGGTCAGCAGGCTAATGTTCCTATAGACTCAGTAAGACCAGCAGGCTAATGTTCCTATCCACCCAGTAAGACCAGCAGGCTAATGTTCCTATCCACCCAGTAAGGCCAGCAGGCTAATGTTCCTATAGACTCAGTAAAGCCAGCAGGCTAATGTTCCTATCCACCCAGTAAGACCAGCAGGCTAATGTTCCTATCCACCCAGTAAGGTCAGCAGGCTAATGTTCCTATAGACTCAGTAAGACCAGCAGGCTAATGTTCCTATCCACCCAGTAAGACCAGCAGGCTAATGTTCCTATAGACTCAGTAAGACCAGCAGGCTAATGTTCCTATAGACTCAGTAAAGCCAGCAGGCTAATGCTCCTATAGACTCAGTAAGACCAGCAGGCTAATGTTCCTATAGACTCAGTAAGACCAGCAGGCTAATGTTCCTATAGACTCAGTAAGACCAGCAGGCCAGTCTCTTTTAATTGGTACGTAACTGTTATGAAAGTTGTATTGTCAATTTGTTTTGTGTTTAAACACGACTTTAAACATGTACATGACACTGCAACAACATGTCCCCATGGAGACCATCAAGTCAGTAGAAGCAGAAGTATGGACCAGCATCCTTGTGGAACACTTTTGACACCTGGTCCATGCCCAGATGAATTCAGGCTGTTCTGAGGGGCACAAGGGGGTGTAACTCATTATTAGGAAGCTGTTCCTATTGTTTTGTACACTCAGTGTGTATAATGTATACTCTTAACTTGATTTGAGTTGGAGAGCTCTGTGGCTGTTGTGTTGGACAGCTCAGGTGGGGAGTTGGTCTCCCCTCCCCCTAATACCCCCCGTGTCTGTTTTAACATGCCCGATTGATTAGATTAAGCAGGGGGGCGGTGTGTGTGTACGTCCGTGCGTCCATGTGTGTGTGACCGTCTGCTCTGCTCTCTAATTCACTAAAGCTGCAGTATAAATGGCAACAACATAAAAACATGTTCTACCAGCATGTGTTCCCACTCCCCCTGACCCCAGGTCAGATCCAGCAGGCTTGGACACAGGAATACTGAGTGCACAACATCTGATTCAGGATCTGCTGCTGCTTTTCTTGGCTACTCTGGTGCTGGCAGGGATTCCCTAGGGTGGTCAGCTCAACTGATGTCCCACTTGATGTCCCTTACACTCATTATTTTCCTCATCTCTCGTTCTCTCGTTCTCTCGTTTGCTCGGTCTCTCTCTCTCTCTCTCTCTCTCTCTCTCTCTCTCTCTCTCTCTCTCTCTCTCTCTCTCTCTCTCTCTCTCTCTCTCTCTCTCTCTCTCTCTCTCTCTCTCTCTCTGTCTCTGTCCCTCCCCCACTCTCTCGCTCCCCCCCACCTCTCTCTTTCTGTCTCTGTCCAACCTCCCCTCTCTCTCTCTGCTGTTACTGCCAGATACAGTACCTCTGGCTCCAGCCATCTTTATATATTGGCTTGGTCTCCAATCATGCGATCAGTAATCATAATACTCCTTTATGGAAAATAAAACAGGAATAAACATGTTTTATGATAATAAACCATAACCTACAGATTCCCTGAGTTGGAAACAAATGCACATCACAATGGCATCCCCCTCTCTCTTCCCCTCTCTCCACCTCTCATCCCCCTCTCTCTCCCCCTCTGCACCTCTCATCCCCCTCTCTCTCCCCCTCTCTCACCTCTCATCCCCCTCTCTCTCCCCCTCTCTGCACCTCTCATCCCGTCTCTCTTCCCCTCTCTCCACCTCTCATCCCCCTCTCTCTCCCCCTCTCTGCACCTCTCATCCCGTCTCTCTTCCCCTCTCTCCACCTCTCATCCCCCTCTCTCCACCTCTCATCCCGTCTCTCTTCCCCTCTCTCCACCTCTCATCCCCCTCTCTCTCCCCCTCTCTCACCTCTCATCCCCTTCTCTCTTCCCCTCTCTCCACCTCTCATCCCCCTCTCTCTCCCCCTCTCTGCACCTCTCATCACGTCTCTCTTCCCCTCTCTCCAACTCTCATCCCCTTCTCTCTCCCCCTCTCTGTACCTCTCATCCCACTCTCTCTTCCCCTCTCTCCATCTCTCATCCCCCTCTCTCTTCCCCTCTCTCCACCTCTCTCCACCTCTCATCCCCCTCTCTCTCCCCCTCTCTCCACCTCTCATCCCCCTCTCTCTCCCCCTCTCTGCACCTCTCATCCCGTCTCTCTTCCCCTCTCCACCCTGTCTCTCTTCCTCTCTCCACCTCTCATCCCCATCTCTCTTCCCCTCTCCACCTCTCATCCCCCTCTCTCTTCCCCTCTCTCCACCTCTCACCCCCCTCTCTCCACCTCTCATCCCCCCTTTCTTCCCCTCTCTCCACCTCTCATCCCACCTCTCTTCCCATCTCCTCTCTTCTCATCCCACTTTCTGCTCCTCTACTCCCTCCATCCGCTCCTCTCCTCCCACTGCCCCAATTACACAGTGTAGTGTGGCATAATAACTTATCACCAAGCCAGGGTAGAGGGAGGAAAGAGGGGGAGAGCAAGAGTGAAAGAGGTGATGAGGTGTAAATGATCACCTGCTCTTCCCCCTCCCTGTCTTCTGCCTCCCTCGTTCATCCTCCTTTACGGCACCTTAAGCAGCCCACGAGACTTAGCCGCGCTCGGCAGATGTTCTGCAAGACTTCACGTAGCATTAACGGCTGACGATCGTTTCACAGATCCAATCTGAAGGTACACCACCTGTCCCTTCTCTACTCTCCCATGCAATACTATTTCTCTCTCTCTTTCTCTTTCTCTCTCTCTGTCTCTTTCTCTCTCTCTCCTCCCCCAGCCTTGGGAGATGTAGTTAACCTCTTGAGCTGCTTTCCCCTAGCTACTCCCAATCCTTAATCCTCCAAGATTTTGTGGGGCTGATCTAGGCTGGGACACGTGTTAACCGACCAGAAGCCTGGCTTTTGTCCCCTAAACAGGGATCTGTGGTCTGGCTTAGAGCTCGCTCAGGATCAGGAGGTGGTGGGGTAGATAACGCAATGGGGCTGCCTGGGGAGGAGAGCAGGGGCTGAGTGTGTAACTAATGAAGATAGGAGAATGTTGCTACAATCCTCTCAAGACCAACCCCTCTCTCCTCCTCCACTCTTGCCTCCAACCACACATACAATACATTTACTAATATTTCCTCACGTCCCCCACCTCCTTCAGGGGCCCAGTCTCCCCTGTTCTACTTGTTCAACTGTAATTATACTCAAAGGAATCAACTGCAGTAGTGGAGCTGGTTATACAGAGTGTGAATTAATGGCAGAGTATTTAGGTTAACTCATAGCTGTGTCTTCTGTGAACATCCTCTCTCGTACCATGTCAGAGAGGGGGGTGAAGTAGAGCGTCACTGCAATGAGTCACGATAGCGTAATTACCCATAAACTGGGCCAAATAATTACGATGGCTTGCACGTTTCCCAACAAGTGGAAAATAACTTGTCCTAATTCCCCCCAACAAAAACAAACAAACACATATTGTGCAATTGCCACTGTGTTGCTCTAGCAGCTCTGCCTGAAGGGTTAGGTTTGAAAGGTTTGAAGGATTAGGTTTGAAAGGTTTGAAGGATTAGGTTTGAAAGGTTTGAAGGATTAGGTTTGAAAGGTTTGAAAGGTTTGAAAGATTTGAATGATTAGGTTTGAAATGTTTGAAGGATTAGGTTTGAAAGGTTTGAAAGGTTTGAAAGGTTTGAATGATTAGGTTTGAAAGGTTTGAAGGGTTAGGTTTGAAAGGTTTGAAGGATTAGGTTTGAAAGGTTTAAAGGATTAGGTTTGAAAGGTTTGAAGGATTAGGTTTGAAAGGTTTGAATGGTTAGGTTTGAAAGGTTTGAAGGGTTAGGTTTGAAAGGTTTGAAGGATTAGGTTTGAAAGGTTTGAAGGATTAGGTTTGAAAGGTTTGAAGGGTTAGGTTTGAAAGGTTTGAAGGGTTAGGTTTGAAAGGTTTGAAGGGTTAGGTTTGAAAGGTTTGAAGGGTTAGGTTTGAAAGGTTTGAAAGGTTTGAAGCATTAGGTTTGAAAGGTTTGAAGGGTTAGGTTTGAAAGGTTTGAAGCATTAGGTTTGAAAGGTTTGAAGGGTTAGGTTTGAAAGGTTTGAAGCATTAGGTTTGAAAGGTTTGAAGGATTAGGTTTGAAAGGTTTGAAGGATTAGGTTTGAAAGGTTTGAAGGATTAGGTTTGAAAGGTTTGAAGGATTAGGTTTGAAAGGTTTGAAAGGTTTGAAGGATTAGGTTTGAAAGGTTTGAAGGATTAGGTTTGAAAGGTTTGAAGGATTAGGTTTGAAAGGTTTGAAAGGTTTGAAAGGTTTGAATGATTAGGTTTGAAAGGTTTGAAGGGTTAGGTTTGAAAGGTTTGAAGGGTTAGGTTTGAAAGGTTTGAAGGATTAGGTTTGAAAGGTTTGAAGGATTAGGTTTGAAAGGTTTGAAGGATTAAGTTTGAAAGGTTTGAATGGTTAGGTGTGAGTTTTTCAAAGCCGAGCCAATTTATCCGTAACCTGGCATTAAGAGTTCTGCTATCTGGCCTGGAGCCAGTCGTTGCTGTTGGGTTCAGCACTTCCCGAAGGGGAATGTTTGCAATCTACCTCCTACTACACCTCTGTCTTTATCCTCTCCCTGATTGGTTTAACAACACAGTGACTCCTCACTTGCTCACCTCACTAGCTGTTGTTTCTTGCTCTGGCAGGCTGACAGGCAGTCAGGTAGGCAGACAGGCTGACAGGTAGGCAGGCAGTCAGGTATGCATACAGGCAGACAGGCAGTCAGGTAGGCAGGCAGACAGGCAGACAGGCAGTAAGCTGGTACATGAACTTCACACTTTATTCCTCTATTACTGTCTGCTACAATGACTGTGGATAATACCACCACCTCTGCTCACTTCTCCCAGGACTCGATGCACTATACACAGATACAGGTCTGGTGTTATAATGTCAAGGAGTTAGAGGCAGTGAGAGGGGCATCGTGTTGACCTTCCTGGTTGTCAACAGTAGGTTATAATGACCCTGGCACAAAGTGTCGTAGAGACTCTCTCGCTCTCTCTTATTTTGGGGAGAATGTCACTGTCCTTCATGCCAACTGAACAGGACAGAGAGACAAATATAAGAGGACTGAAAAAATACTGACAACTAACACTCCCTCCACTAACACTATGCATTCACAGTGACACTCACACAGTGACTCACTCTTTCTCTCTCTGTCTTTCTGTCTCTCTGTCTCTCTCTCTTTGCTGCTATCTCTCTTTCTCTCAGCACCTGCTACTGTTTGTGTGCCTCTTTTTCTGTCTTACTGTGTGTGTGTGTGTGTGTGTGTGTGTGTGTGTGTGTGTGTGTGTGTGTGTGTGTGTGTGTGTGTGTGTGTGTGTGTGTGTGTGTGTGTGTGTGTGTGTGTGTGTGTGTGTGTGTGTGTGAGAAATATCCCACTGTCCTATCTGCGAACACAGTGACAATGTGATTCTACCTCCCACAGAGAGAGTTTATAGAAGGCCAAGAGGACTGTCTTACCTCTCCTCTGTCCTGTCCTGAGCCTTCTCACACGACATGATGAGCCTGAAATACCTCTCCTCTGTCCTGTCTATATTTATTTTAAGTGTTTTATCTTTATCTTTAACTCTGCATTGTTGGAAAATGACCTGTAAGTAGGCATTTCAACTGTTGTTTACCAAGCATGTGGCAAATAACATTTGATGTGGCACACACATGCACACACACACACACACACACACACACACACACACACACACACACACACACACACACACACACACACACACACACACACACACACACATACACATACACATACACATACACATACACATACACACACACACACTAACACACACACAAAGCCACATGAGCCACAGTAATGAAATCCTCTCCTGTCAATGGACTTAAACAAATGGTTTCCTCTCATATTCCCCTTTAATAAAAGCAGGATTAGGGGGCGGACGCTAATACAGGGCTATAATACTGAGAATATTACCACTGACAAACATGCAGACAGACTGGCAGACAGACTGGCAGAAAGACAGACAGTGATTCATAGGGACAGATCGCTGGAACCCTAGATTCATAGAACACTCCAGCCTCTACACACTCAGACTCTACACGTTCAGACTCTACACAATCAGACTCTACACGCTCAGACTCTATACTCTCAGACTCTACACGCTCAGACTCTACACGCTCAGACTCTACACGCTCAGACTCTACACGCTCAGAATCTACACGCTCAGACTCTATACTCTCAGACTCTACACGTTCAGACTCTACACGCTCAGACTCTACACCCTCAGACTCTACACGCTCAGACTCTATACTCTCAGACTCTATACTCTCAGACTCTACACGCTCAGACTCTACACCCTCAGACTCTACACGCTCAGACTCTACACGCTCAGACTCTATACGCTCAGACTCTACACGCTCAGACTCTACACGCTCAGACTCTACACGCTCAGACTCTACACGCTCAGACTCTACACGCTCAGACTCTATACTCTCAGACTCTATACTCTCAGACTCTATACTCTCAGACTCTATACTCTCAGACTCTACACGCTCAAACTCTACACGCTCAGACTCTACACGCTCAGACTCTACACGCTCAGACTCTACACCCTCAGACTCTATACTCTCAGACTCTATACTCTCAGACTCTTTACTCTCAGACTCTACACTCTCAGACTCTATACTCTCAGACTCTATACTCTCAGACTCTACACCCTCAGACTCTACACGCTCAGACTCTATACTCTCAGACTCTACACGCTCAGACTCTACACGCTCAGACTCTTCACGCTCAGACTCTATACTCTCAGACTCTACACTCTCAGACTCTACACGCTCAGACTCTATACTCTCAGACTCTATACTCTCAGACTCTACAGAACAATTCACCATAATGGGGAAATTGCTCCCTAAATGATGCTGGTTCCTAAATGCACATCACCAGTGCTCAGTGGCAAGTTGCAAAATGGTAGAATGAGCTGCAGTATGAAAGTACTAATCAGATTGTTTAGACCCTTAAAGGGGCAATTTGCAGTTGCTACATCAATTTTTTGACTTATAAATGTATGATATTTACATTTACACCGATTCTTTACATTTACACTGATTCTTGAAGAATATAATTTATAAATGCCTCATGAG
Source organism: Salvelinus fontinalis (assembly GCF_029448725.1). NCBI lineage: Eukaryota > Metazoa > Chordata > Actinopteri > Salmoniformes > Salmonidae > Salvelinus > Salvelinus fontinalis. The sequence goes on from NC_074678.1 coordinate 35,154,866, forward strand.
CTCAGCTAAAACCCTTTCCTGCAGTCAAATGATCAAGGCGCCCTTTAGTGGCCTCATGGGTGGAATATTATTCATATTTATCATCATTTCATAATTCATTAAGATATATTTTTTAATGCTGATAATCCAGTGTTTCTATGTCAAACGGTTTTGTTATATTTCAGTCTTCTGTGATGTGTATATAAAGTGTATTATTGAGATGCAAACTCAACATTGAATACATTTCAACTCTATATCTGACATGGTACAGATGTATTTTTTTAAGTGCATATCCATGTCTGTGAGGTGTATACTTTTGTTTCAAGTATATATTTTTTAAGACTACCTAGAAACACTGACCCTGCTTTAGCCCACTGCTGTAAAAGTTGAACTGTCGTTCCTCTTCAGAAACCAAAATATAACCTTGTTGAACTGTCGTACCACTTCAGAAACCAAGATATAACCTTGTTGAACTGTCGTACCCCTTCAGAAACCAAAATATTACCTTGTTGAACTGTCGTACCCCTTCAGAAACCAAAATATAACCTTGTTGAACTGTCGTACCCCTTCAGAAACCAAAATATAACCTTGTTGAACTGTCATACCCCTTCAGAAACCAAAATATAACCAAGTTAAACTGTCGTACCCCTTCAGAAACCAAAATATTACCTTGTTGAACTGTCGTACCCCTTCAGAAACCAAAATATAACCTTGTTGAACTGTCGTACCCCTTCAGAAACCAAAATATAACCTTGTTGAACTGTCGTACCCCTTCAGAAACCAAAATATAACCAAGTTGAACTGTCGTACCCCTTCAGAAACCAAAATATAACCAAGTTGAACTGTCGTACCCCTTCAGAAACCAAAATATAACCAAGTTAAACTGTCGTACCCCTTCAGAAACCAAAATATTACCTTGTTGAACTGTCGTACCCCTTCAGAAACCAAAATATAACCTTGTTGAACTGTCGTACCCCTTCAGAAACCAAAATATAACCTTGTTGAACTGTCGTACCCCTTCAGAGACCAAAATATAACCAAGTTGAACTGTCGTACCCCTTCAAAAACCAAAATATAACCTTTTTGAACTGTCGTACCCCTTCAAAAACCAAAATATAACCTTGTTGAACTGTCGTACCCCTTCAAAAACCAAAATATAACCTTGTTGAACTGTCGTACCCCTTCAGAAACCAAAATATAACCTTGTTGAACTGTCGTACCCCTTCAGAAACCAAAATATAACCTTGTTGAACTGTCGTACCCCTTCAAAAACCAAAATATAACCAAGTTGAACTGTCGTACCCCTTCAGAAACCAAAATATAACCAAGTTGAACTGTCGTACCCTTTCAGAAACCAAAATATAATCAAGTTGAACTGTCGTACCCCTTCAGAAACCAAAATATAACCTTGTTGAACTGTCGTACCCCTTCAGAAACCAAAATATAAGCTTGTTGAACTGTCGTACCCCTTCAGAAACCAAAATATAACCTTGTTGAACTGTCGTACCCCTTCAGAAACCAAAATATAACCTTGTTGGACTGTCGTACCCCTTCAGAAACCAAAATATAACCTTGTTGAACTGTCGTACCCCTTCAGAAACCAAAATATAACCAAGTTGAACTGTCGTACCCCTTCAGAAACCAAAATATAACCAAGTTGAACTGTCGTACCCCTTCAGAAACCAAAATATAACCAAGTTAAACTGTCGTACCCCTTCAGAAACCAAAATATAAGCTTGTTGAATAGTCGTACCCCTTCAAAAACCAAAATATAAGCTTGTTGAACTGTCGTACCCCTTCAGAAACCAAAATATAACCTTGTTGAACTGTCGTACCCCTTCAGAAACCAAAATATAACCTTGTTGAACTGTCGTACAACTTCAGAAACCAAAATATAACCAAGTTGAACTGTCGTACCCCTTCAGAAACCAAAATATAAGCTTGTTGAACTGTCGTACCCCTTCAGAAACCAAAATATAACCTTGTTTTACTCAAAGTTATTGTAAACAAAGTAATTGTAAACAAACATTATATAGCCTCAAAACATGGTCTAAACTATAATGTTGATATCATGGATGGCCAGTCCTTACATCCATAGCTCTGTCTATGAATTTGAGAGTGGTTCATTTTTTTCAGCCCTATCCTTCAGCTTTTTACTGAAACAGGGGCAGGGAGCAGCTTTGTTATTGTTTCAACTGTAAAATGCCCCTTAAGGCTCTTTTTCATGGAAAAGGGAAATTGGAATAGCAGGAAGTTTAAAAAAAATCCTATTGTCGGCTTAGAGAAAAATGTCTCCATAGGCTCTAACATTTGGGCATTTCCTGGGAGAAAAGATTTGTGTCATCATCAGATGTGTGTTATGTAATCTACTGTAAACGTTATCTTCTGTAAACAGACAAAATATTTTACAAACAATCTTTGTTTCTTCCATTTTTCTGTTCACTCTCTCCCTTGGTCTCCGAAGGACCATGTTGGATGTTCACTTCCTACTTCCTGATGCTGTTCTTATTTCATTACTCCCCTTCACCCTAAATCCCACCATTACAAACCCACTTTTAAACTACTGTACTGTAAATATGTATAATTAATTTACTGTATACAGTAGTAATTATACATTCATTAAAATTCTAAATCAGGTGAATCCATAATTGATGATGTGCAATGATAATGAATTAAAACAGGGAAATGGTTGGTTATGCCTGCCTACAGCACTTAACATTGCATAACTTGTGAATATTTTAGCTAGCTGAGTTGTCTCAGAGGCTTTAATCAGGGCTGTTGGTGCTGCCGTAGCAGCTCTACTACACCTCCAGGAGGACTAGGTGTCTCCAGGCTGCGCTATGTACTGGTCGTTTGTGCGTGTGTGTGTGTCTGTGGATGTGTGTGCGGGGGCGTTGGCACACATTCTCACGTTTGCGTGAGTGTGTGTGCATGTGCATGCATGTTTATTTCTGTGTGTTAGCTCTTCCGTTGTTTTGGGGAGATGGTGGGGGTTCGTATTACAGAACACATTGTAGAAACACTAACCAAAGCAGGAGGAGGAATGGCGTAGTGTAGTCACACTGCTGTGTTTCTGTTCTTCACCCTTATCTTAGCTCTCCAACGTATGCTTTGTTAGGTACCAGATGCTTTGTGAGGTACCCGATGCTTTGTTAGGTACCAGATGCTTTGTGAGGTACTAGATGCTTTGTGAGGTACTAGATGCTTTGTTAGGTACCAGATGCTCTGTTAGGTACCAGATGCTTTGTTAGGTACCAGATGCTTTGTTAGGTACCAGATGCTTTGTTAGGTACCAGATGCTCTGTTAGGTACCAGATGCTCTGTTAGGTACCAGATGCTTTGTTAGGTACCAGATGCTCTGTTAGGTACCAGATGCTTTGTTAGGTACCAGATGCTCTGTTAGGTACCAGATGCTTTGTTAGGTACCAGATGCTTTGTTAGGTACCAAATGCTTTGTTAGGTACCAGATGCTTTGTTAGGTACCAGATGCTTTGTTAGGTACTAGATGCTTTGTTAGGTACCAGATGCTTTGTTAGGTACTAGATGCTCTGTTAGGTACCAGATGCTCTGTTAGGTACCAGATGCTTTGTTAGGTACCAGATGCTTTGTTAGGTACCAGAAGCTTTGTTAGGTACCAGATGCTCTGTTCAGTACCAGATGCTCTATTAGGTACCAGATGCTCTGTTAGGTACCAGATGCTTTGTTAGGTACCAGATGCTCTGTTAGGTACCAGATGCTTTGTTAGGTACCAGATGCTTTGTTAGGTACCAGATGCTCTGTTAGGTACCATATGCTCTGTTAGGTACCATATGCTCTGTTAGGTACCATATGCTCTGTTAGGTACCAGATGCTCTGTTAGGTACCATATGCTCTGTTAGGTACCATATGCTCTGTTAGGTACCAGATGCTTTGTTAGGTACCAGATGCTTTGTTGGGTACCAGATGCTTTGTTGGGTACCAGATGCTCTGTTGGGTACCAGATGCTCTGTTAGGTACCACATGCTCTGTTGGGTACCAGATGCTCTGTTAGGTACCAGATGCTCTGTTAGGTACCAGATGCTTTGTTAGGTACCAGATGCTTTGTTAGGTACCAGATGCTCTGTTGGGTACCAGATGCTCTGTTGGGTACCAGATGCTTTGTTAGGTACCAGATGCTTTGTTAGGTACCAGATGCTTTGTTAGGTACCAGATGCTCTGTTAGGTACCAGATGCTCTGTTAGGTACCAAATGCTCTGTTAGGTACCAAATGCTCTGTTTGGTACCAGATGCTCTGTTAGGTACCAGATGCTCTGTTTGGTACCAGATGCTCTGTTTGGTACCAGATGCTCTGTTAGGTACCAGATGCTCTGTTTGGTACCAGATGCTCTGTTTGGTACCAGATGCTTTGTGAGGTACCCGATGCTTTGTTAGGTACCAGATGCTTTGTGAGGTACCAGATGCTTTGTGAGGTACTAGATGCTTTGTTAGGTACCAGATGCTCTGTTAGGTACCAGATGCTTTGTTAGGTACCAGATGCTTTGTTAGGTACCAGATGCTTTGTTAGGTACCAGATGCTCTGTTAGGTACCAGATGCTCTGTTAGGTACCAGATGCTTTGTTAGGTACCAGATGCTCTGTTAGGTACCAGATGCTTTGTTAGGTACCAGATGCTCTGTTAGGTACCAGATGCTTTGTTAGGTACCAGATGCTTTGTTAGGTACCAAATGCTTTGTTAGGTACCAGATGCTTTGTTAGGTACCAGATGCTTTGTTAGGTACTAGATGCTTTGTTAGGTGCCAGATGCTTTGTTAGGTACTAGATGCTCTGTTAGGTACCAGATGCTCTGTTAGGTACCAGATGCTTTGTTAGGTACCAGATGCTCTGTTAGGTACCAGATGCTTTGTTAGGTACCAGATGCTCTGTTCAGTACCAGATGCTCTGTTAGGTACCAGATGCTTTGTTAGGTACCAGATGCTTTGTTAGGTACCAGATGCTCTGTTAGGTACCAGATGCTTTGTTAGGTACCATATGCTCTGTTAGGTACCATATGCTCTGTTAGGTACCAGATACTCTGTTTGGTACCAGATGCTCTGTTATGTACCATATGCTCTGTTAGGTACCATATGCTCTGTTAGGTACCAGATGCTCTGTTAGGTACCAGATGCTTTGTTAGGTACCAGATGCTCTGTTAGGTACCATATGCTCTGTTAGGTACCAGATGCTTTGTTAGGTACCAGATGCTTTGTTAGGTACCAGATGCTTTGTTAGGTACCAGATGCTTTGTTAGGTACCAGATGCTTTGTTAGGTACCAGATGCTCTGTTAGGTACCAGATGCTCTGTTGGGTACCAGATGCTCTGTTGGGTACCAGATGCTTTGTTAGGTACCAGATGCTTTGTTAGGTACCAGATGCTTTGTTAGGTACCAGATGCTCTGTTAGGTACCAGATGCTCTGTTAGGTACCAAATGCTCTGTTAGGTACCAGATGCTCTGTTAGGTACCAGATGCTCTGTTTGGTACCAGATGCTCTGTTTGGTACCAGATGCTCTGTTAGGTACCAGATGCTCTGTTTGGTACCAGATGCTCTGTGTGGTACCAGATGCTCTGTTAGGTACCAGACGCTCTGTTAGGTACCAGACGCTCTGTTCGGTACCAGATGCTCTGTTCGGTACCAGATGCTCTGTTCGGTACCAGATGCTTTGTTAGGTACCAGATGCTCTGTTAGGTACCAGATGCTTTGTTAGGTACCAGATGCTTTGTTAGGTACCAGATGCTCTGTTAGGTACCAGATGCTTTGTTTGGTACCAGATGCTCTGTTAGGTACCAGATGCTTTGTTAGGTACCAGATGCTTTGTTAGGTACCAGATGCTGGTAAATTGTAAATTGTCCGGTGGCGATTTCTATGAATTGTTCAGCAGTCTAATGGCTTGGGGTAGAAGCTGTTGAGGAGCCTTTTGGTTCTAGACTTGCCACTCCGGTACCGCTTGCCGTGCGGTAGCAGAGAAAACAGTCTATAACTTGGGTGACTGGAGTCTCTGACAATTTTATAGGCTTTCCTCTGACACCCGCCTATTATATAGGTCCTGGGTGGCAGGAAGCTTGGGCCTAGTGATGTACTGGGCCGTTCGCACTACCATCTGCAGCGATTTACGGTCAGATGCTTTGTTGCCATACCAGGCGGTGATGCAACCGGTCAGGATGCTCTCGATTGTGCAGCTGTAGAACCTTTTGAGGATCTGGGGGCCCACGCCAAATCTTTTCAGTCTCCTGAGGGGGAAAAGGTTTTGTCATGCCCTCTTCACAACTGTCTTGGTATGTTTGGACCATGATAGTTCGTTGGGGATGTGGACACCAAGGAACTTGAAATTCTCGACCCGCTCCGCTACAGCCCCGTCGATGTTAATGGGGGCCTGTTCGGCCAGCCTTTTCCTGTAGTCCATAATCAGCTCCTTTGTCTTGCTCACATTGAGAGAGAGGTTGTTGCCCTGGCACCACACTGCCAGTTCTCTGACCTCCTCCCTATAGGTCGTCTCATCGTTGTCGGTGATCAGGCCTACCACTGTTGTGTCGTCAGCAAACTTAATGATGGTGTTGGAGTCGTGTTTGGCCACGCAGTCGTGGGTGAACAGGGAATACAGGAGGGGACTAAGTACACACCCCTGACGGGCCCCAGTGTTAAGGATCAGCGTGGTGGACGTATTGTTGCCTACTCTTACCACCTGGGGGCGGTCCGTCAGGAAGTCCAGGATCCAGTTGCAGAGGGAGGTGTTTAGTCCCAGAGTCCTTAGCTTAGTGATGAGCTTTGTGGGCACTATGGTGTTGAATGCTGAGCTACAGTCGATGAACAGCATTCTCACGTAGGTGTTCCTTTTGCCCAAGTGAGAAAGGGCAGTGTGGAGTGCAATTGAGATTGCGTCATCTGTGATCTGTTGGGGCAGTATGTGAATTGGAGTGGGTCTAGGGTGTCCGGTAGGATGCTGTTGATGTGAGCCATGACCAGCCTTTCATGGCTACCGACGTGAGTGCCACGGGGCGGTAATCATTTAGGCAGGTTATCTTCGCTTCCTTGCTCTCGTGCATGCTTTAGTGTTACTTGTCTCAAAGCGAGCATAAAAGGCATTTAGCTCATCTGGTAGGCTCGCGTCACTGGGCAGCTCGTGTTTGGGTTTCCCTTTGTAGTCCGCAATAGTTTTCAAGCCATGCCACATCTGACGAGCGTCAGAGTCGGTGTAGTAGGATTCAATCTTAATCCTGTATTGACGCTTTGCTTGTTTGATGGTTCGTCTAAGGGCATTGCGGGATTTCTTATAAGCGTCCGTATTAGTGTCCCGCTCCTTGAAAGTGGCAGCTCTAGCCTTTAGCTCATTGCTGATGTTGCCTGTAATCCATGGCTTCTGGTTGGGATATGTAGATACAGTCACTGTGGGGACGACGTCATCAATGCACTTATCGATGAAGCCAGTGACTGATGTGGTGTACTCCTCAATGCCATTGGATGAATCCTGGAACATATTCCAGTCTGTGCTAGCAAAACAGTCCTGTAGTGCAGCATCTGCATCATCTGACCACTTCCGTATTGAGTGAGTCACTGGTACTTCCTGCTTTAGTTTTTTGCTTGTAAGCAGGAATCGGTAGGATAGAATTATATTCAGATTTGCCCAATGGAGGGCGGGGGAGAGCTTTGTATGCATCTCTGTGTGTGGAGTAAAGGTGGTCTAGGATTTCCCCCCCCTGGTTGCACACTTGACATGCTGGTAAAAATTTGGTAAAACTGATTTAAGTTTTCCTGCATTAAAGTCCCCGGGCCACTAGGAGCGCCACTTTTGGGTGAACATTTTCTTCTTTGCCTATGGCCTTATAGAGTTGGTTGAGAGCGGTCTTAGTGCCAGCTTCGCTTTGTGGTGGTAAATAAACGGCTACGAATAATACAGATGAGAACTCTCTTGGTAGATAGTGTGGTCGACAGCTTATCATAAGGTACTCTACCTCAGACGAGCAATACCTCAAGACTTCTTTAATATTAGACATCGCGCACCAGCTGTTATTGACAAAAAGACACACACCCCCACCCTTCGTCTTACCAGAGGTCTGTTCTGCCGGTGCATGGAAAATCCCACCAGCTCTATATTGTCCGTTTCTTTGTTCAGCCACGTCTCGGTGAAACATAAGATGTTACCGTTTTTAATGTCCCGTTGGTAGGATACTTTTAATAATAGGTCATCAATTTTATTTTCTAACGATTCCACGTTAGCAAGGAGAATGGAAGGCATTGGGAGTTTACTCGCTCGCCTCCGGCTTCTCAGAAGGATCCCCGATACCATATCTACATTCATATGTGAATTTGGTTGTGTTGCCCAAAAAGTGACATATTGCAGCTTTAAACACAATCCACCCTTTCAGTTACAGACCCAACCTCGTTCCACCTCTTACCATGTGACCTAGGGGTCAAGAGACTGACCTATCCAGTGAGAGTGAGAGGTCACCGTGCCCTGACAAAGGAAAGAGGCTTTGGATTACATTTGTAATCTCCTCTCCATGGAATAATTGACATACCACCTCCAGATTACCTCCATATTATCCAATCAGAGATGTGGGGATTATGGTCCTCTGCTTTGTGGGAATTGGAGGGGCTTAGGAGAAATTGGGAACCCGCCAATAAGGGTTTATGTGAGGGAGATTAGGCATGAAGACAGTTATGATATTGTTGTCTGGAATCTTCCGGAGAGATTGGCTGAATTAGATCATTGATCTGCCAGGAGTTCAGAGTCCAGAAATGAATGCATCTGTCTGAAAATAAAATTAAATAGTATTTGTCACATGGGCCGAATACAACAGGTGTAGACCGTACTGTGAAATGCTTACTTACAAGCCCTTAACCAACAATGCAGTTCAAGAAATAGAGTTAAGAAAATATTTACTAAATAAACTAAAGTTTAAAAAATGTATCAAATTAAAAAGTAACGCAAGAAAATTACATAACAATAGCGAGGCCATATACAGGGGGCACCGGTACCGAGTCAGTGTGAGGGGCTATATACAGGGGGTACCGGTACCGAGTCAATGTGGAGGCCATATACAGGGGGTACCGGTACCGAGTCAGTGTGAGGGGCTACAGGTTAGTCAAAGGTAATTTGTAAAGTGACTATGCATAGATAATAAACAACGAGTTGCAGTGGTGTAAAAAAAAGGGGAGGTCAATGTAAATTGTCCGGGTTGCCATTTGATTAATTGTTCAGTAGTCTAATGGCTTGGTAGAAGAAGCTGTTAAGGAGCCTTTTGGTCCTAGATTTGGTGCTCGGGTACCGCTTGCCGTTCGGTAGCAGAGAGAACAGTCTATGACTTAGGTGACTTTGGAGTCTTTGACAATTTTTTGGGCCTTCCTCTGACACCACCTAGTATACAGGTCACTGTTTGTTGAGTTGTATTGACCAACTGAGTACATAGTTGATCTCTTCATAGTTGTTGCGTCATATTGCTGGGTGGGTTGGAGATAGACTGGAGAAAGCGGCAAGAGAGGGGAGGCTGCTACAGTGCTGGGCTTGGAGACGGGGAGCAGAGGAATGGGGAGGAGAGGGCAGAGAAGAGGGGGGGACTGCTGCCTGGGCTCCATTCCATCAGCCGTCTGGCACTGGCAGCAACAGACTTTGTCACCCGCATCAGCCCTCTCCCACCACCCCAACTCCTAATGCCCACCATACAACCTTAATAACCCCTCCCCTCCAACTCTGCTCACACACAGATTGGTCTCCCCCTTTGGCCCCAATCGCAGTGCAAATTGCAGCCTGTAGTAAGCATTGCAATACTGAATATATGGTGTTGTTGGGCGAGAGAAAGAGGAAGTGCATAAACATTTTGTTTTGGAGGGAGGATGCCAAGAGTGTGCAAAGCTGTCATCAAGGTAAAAGGTGGCTACTTTGAAGAATTTATATTCCATATGTGTTATTTCATAGTTTTGATGTCTTCACTATTATTATACAATGTAGAAAATAGTAATAATAAAGAAAAACCCGGTAATGAGTAGGTGTGTCCAAACTTTTGACTGGTACTCTATATATATAAAAAAAATCTCCCCAATTTCTATCTTGTCTTATCGCTGCAACTCCCCAGTGTGCTCAGGAGGCGAAGGTTGAGTCATGCGTCCCCGAAACATGACCCGCCAAACTATGCTACTTAACACCCGTCCACTTATCCCGGAAGCTAGCCACACAAATGTTTCTGAGGAAACACTGTTGACCTGAGAACCGAGGTCAGCCTGCAGGCACCTGGCCCACTACAAGGAGTCGCTAGAGCGCGATGAGCCAAGTAAAGCCCTCCCAGCCAAACCCTCCCCAAATCCGGACGACCGTGAGCCAATTGTGCGCCGCCCTATGGGACTCCCGATCACCGCCGGTTGTGATACATCCCGGGATCGAACCCGGGTCTGTAGTGACGCCTCTAGCACTCAGGAGGCAATATATAACCTTTATTTTGATTGGGAATCATGCTGAGACCAAGTTCTTTTTTTACAGATGAGCCCTGTTTACACATCAATACACTATACACATCACTATACACATTAATATACACATCAATATTCACATCAACACGCACATCAATGAACATTATACATATCATTATGCACATCAATATACACGTCAATATACACATCAATATACACGTCAATATACACATCAATACATACATGAATATACACATGAATATACACATCAATATACACGTCAATACACACACGAATACACACACGAATATACACACGAATATACACACGAATATACACACGAATATACACATGAATATACACATGAATATACACATGAATATACACATGAATATACACATGAATATACACATCAATATACACATCAATATACACATCAATATACACATCAATATACACATGAATATACACATCAATACATACATGAATATACAGATGAATATACACGTCAATATTCAAATCAATATCCTCAGAATATAGTGCAGCATACTGTATGCTGTATATACCCATACATATAGTACTGACTAGATATAGTCTGGAGTTGTGATTTTCTCAGACTTCTTACTGTTAACATTACTGTATGCCGTTGTGACCAGTCTGATAAAGATTGGCGATTCAGCTCTATTGTGATTTACACAAAAATCCCACATTATGAGCTGTCCCATAGGTTCCAACCTAAAGATTTATATCAAATCGATGAAACACCATTTTTATGGTCTACCTTTGTGTCCTAGGACTGTAAAGACCTGAGGTGGTTGTATATAGAGAGAAGAGTGTGTAAAGACCTGATGTGGTTGTATATAGAGAGAAGACTGTGTAAAGACCTGAGGTGGTTGTATATAGAGAGAAGACTGTAAAGACCTGAGGTGGTTGTATATAGAGAGAAGACTGTGTAAAGACCTGAGGTGGTTGTATATAGAGAGAAGACTGTGTAAAGACCTGAGGTGGTTGTATATAGAGAGAAGACTGTGTAAAGACCTGAGGTGGTTGTATATAGAGAGAAGACTGTGTAAAGACCTGATGTGGTTGTATATAGAGAGAAGACTGTGTAAAGACCTGAGATGGTTGTATATAGAGAGAAGACTGTAAAGACCTCAGTGGTCGGTGAGCTCACACAAACCTAACTCTGTGGGCTTATAAACCAAATGGTGCCTGCGCAGACCGGACACTCACAATCCCCACTACTCCACCATAAAGAAAGGGATATGAGGCAATTAAATGTACTGTATCATGTGACTAAGGTAAATCACAGAGCCACATTAAATGTCCTGTATCATGTGACTAAGGTAAATCACAGAGCCACATTAAACGTCCTGTATCATGTGACTAAGGTAAATCACAGAGCCACATTACATGTCCTGTATCATGTGACTAAGGTAAATCACCGAGCCACATTAAACATCCTGTATCATGTGACTAAGGTAAATCACAGAGCCACATTAAATGTCCTGTATCATGTGACTAAGGTAAATCACAGAGCCACATTAAACGTCCTGTATCATGTGACTAAGGTAAATCACAGAGCCACATTAAACGTCCTGTATCATGTGACTAAGGTAAATCACAGAGCCATGGTCTGTGGCTATTCTGATGATGTAATGGCCGATTATATTCCGGTTAATGATGGCGGCATTGTACTCGCGTAGCGGCCTCGGCCATATGACTTCGTCCCGTTCACGGTGAATAGTTCAAGTGTTAACACCTTTCCTGAGAGTAGGTGGACACTGGCGGTAAATCCTGTCTTGTGGACTGCTGGATCCAGCTTTCAGGCGTCGTAAAGCCTCACAAACGACACTGGCCTCTTGGTGGTCACTAAAGCTGAAGTTACGGTCACTGAAGCTGAGGTTTATGGGAAGGAAGTGGGTGTTTTTATTGACAATGACTCCCCAAGGTCCTGCTAAGCTGGTAGTTGTATATGCAGTCTTTGACTTATATGTTAGGAGCTGGAAGCAGTGGAGAAAGTAGCGGTGTGTTGGTTTGAGGTTAATAGTAAAGGTTCTGTCTACTCTCCTTCACATCTCCTATCTTTAGATTCTCTCAGGATGTCACCTCATCATGACACCCATTTTCACAGACTGAGGATGTGCAGCCAGTCAGTGGGTCTCACAGTAACAGACTGTGTCGTTCTGAGCCTAGGGCCTCTGAGGTGAGAGAGTGAGGGGGGTGCAGAGTAAACTGAGAGATGAGAGTGAGACACAGGACGGTGCTTAAGGACGGTTAAGGAACCATATTGATCTCCCGTTAAGCCGTCTGTCCAGCAGAATTAAGTGGAAGGAACAACTAACTGCATCGTCTGAAGCTGGCTTATGTTAGCGACGATCTTAAACCCATCGTCATGGCAATGCTTTTGAGAAAGGTGTTTCCGATCAATAAGCCATTAGCAACCAAATGAGCTAGGGCCCCTGCGACACAGGCTTAGTGTTCCGTGCCCTCCCTCCTCTCCCCTCTCTCCTTCCCTCTCTCCACTCTCTCCTTCCCTCTCTCCACTCCTTCCTTCCCTCTCTCCACCCTGGTTTCTATGTGTTACCTCTTATCTGGAGGGATTAGATGTCCACCTGGACAGGTTGCCTTAGCGATGCCCAGTGCACCACATCTCCCCAGACACCTGCCGCTGCTGACTCGGCTTGCCAAACATGGCAGTGAGTCGTGAAATGAGATTTCAGCCTTACCGCCCTACCTACCGCTATCATTATCAGGCCAAGAAAATCACCACATCTCTCTGCTTTCAAGAATAGCCTAGCTCCCCCTCCTCTCCTCACCCCACTTTCCCCTCTCTCCCTCTCCCTCTCCCCTCCTCCCCTCTCCTCCCTCTTCTGCTTTCCTCATAGCATCCTTCAAAAATAGCTCCTCACCCCTCTCCCCTCCTCAACCCTCTCCTCACCTCATACTCCTCCTCACCTCTCTCCCCTCTTCTCACCTCATACTTCACCTCACCTCTCCCCCCTCCCCCCCACCTCATACTTCACCTCACATCTCTCCCCTTTCCTCACCTCATACTTCACCTCACATCTCTCCCCTCTCCTCACCTTATACTTCTCCTCACATCTCTACCCTCTCCGCTCCTCCTCCCTCTCCCCTCCTCACCTCTCTCCCCTCCTCACCTCTCTACCCTTCCACCTGGCATCAGCATTTCCAACCATGTCTAAAACGTATTGATAGTGCTGAGCTGTAACCATGTCTAAAACGTATTGATAGTGCTGAACTGTAACCATGTCTAAAACGTATTGATAGTGCTGAACTGTAACCATGTCTAAAACGTATTGATAGTGCTGAACTGTAACCATGTCTAAAACGTATTGATAGTGCTGAACTGTAACCATGTCTAAAACGTATTGATAGTGCTGAACTGTAACCATGTCTAAAACGTATTGATAGTGCTGAACTGTAACCATGTCTAAAACGTATTGATAGTGCTGAACTGTAACCATGTCTAAAACGTATTGATAGTGCTGAGCTGTAACCATGTCTAAAACGTATTGATAGTGCTGAACTGTAACCATGTCTAAAACGTATTGATAGTGCTGAACTGTAACCATGTCTAAAACGTATTGATAGTGCTGAACTGTAACCATGTCTAAAACGTATTGATAGTGCTGAACTGTAACCATGTCTAAAACGTATTGATAGTGCTGAGCTGTAACCATGTCTAAAACGTATTGATAGTGCTGAGCTGTAACCATGTCTAAAACGTATTGATAGTGCTGAACTGTAACCATGTCTAAAACGTATTGATAGTGCTGAGCTGTAACCATGTCTAAAACGTATTGATAGTGCTGAGCTGTAACCATGTCTAAAACGTATTGATAGTGCTGAGCTGTAACCATGTCTAAAACGTATTGATAGTGCTGAGCTGTAACCATGTCTAAAACGTATTGATAGTGCTGAACTGTAACCATGTCTAAAACGTATTGATAGTGCTGAACTGTAACCATGTCTAAAACGTATTGATAGTGCTGAACTGTAACCATGTCTAAAACGTATTGATAGTGCTGAACTGTAACCATGTCTAAAACGTATTGATAGTGCTGAACTGTAACCATGTCTAAAACGTATTGATAGTGCTGAACTGTAACCATGTCTAAAACGTATTGATAGTGCTGAACTGTAACCATGTCTAAAACGTATTGATAGTGCTGAGCTGTAACCATGTCTAAAACGTATTGATAGTGCTGAACTGTAACCATGTCTAAAACGTATTGATAGTGCTGAACTGTAACCATGTCTGATGCTGAGCTGTGAGAGGTGGAAATATGATGCAATTAGAGGGTACACTAACCACCTGAAGAGAGTTGTTTTAACTAAGCGAATAACAGGGAGTGTGATTAGCTTAGTTAAACATCCTTGTTTACATACATTAAAGAGGCAGTCTTTAATCTGAGGCGGAAAAGAAGCATGAAAGACTTAAGGCCCCCACAGACTGACTGTACAATTTTAGCCGTTTAATGCCACAATTTCACCGTTTTTGTGAAATTATTCTCTCAGCCCGACAGCCGATGTTCATGGGATTTCATCTGATCTGATGGACCAGCCGAGTGGCGCAACAGTCTAAGGCACTGCATCTCAGTGCTTGAGGCATCACTACAGACACCCTGGTTCGGATCCAGGCTGTATCACAACCGGCCATGATTTGGAGTCCCATAATGGCGGGGCACAATTGGCCCAGCGTCGTCCGGGTTTGGCTGGTGTAGGCCATCGTTGTATAAAAAAATATTTAAACTAATATTGAGCTCGTTTGTTTTTACGCCGGCTGGACCATCCACTCCACTCCTACAACAACAACAAATAAACAGCACTACTGTCTCTTTGAAGTATCCACACTACTGTCTCTTTGAAGTATCCACACTACTGTCAACAAATCAATGAACAGCATTGCATTGTTCTCCTCTTTCAATCTCTTCATTAGCAGGGCTTGGGCAAAAAGCTAACTTTTATCTTTCCAGTGAAGTTGCTTTCCTTTTTCGTTCTTTTGTGGAGTTATGGTACTGTAATGATGTCGAGGATCTTGTTTACCTTCTGAAGCAAAACTCTTTGAAATGATATGAACAATTCTATCAAACGCAGGCATTGTTAACAGGATTTTCTAATACAACAATGAAACTAATAGGAATAAAAATTCCTCCAAAGCCAACATTTCAGACCAATTGTATGATAATCAAAACTTGGCACTCATAAGAGTAGGGGTGTTAACCCTGGTGTCCTGGATAAATTCCCAACCCACCTAATCATCCCCAGCTTCCAATTGTCTCATTCATCCCCCCTCCTCTCCCCTGTAACTATTCCCCAGGTTGTTGCTTTAAATGAGAATGTGTTCTCAGTCAACTTACCTGGTAAAATAAAGGCTTAAATAAAATAAATAAGAACAGCGGTTTAATCAAGATCCCTGAAAGTCTCTCCACGGCTACTGTCTTTTTGGGGATGGAAAGAACAAACACATGAAAAAATGTATCTTTGATGATTTAATACTCTATCTCACCAATGCCCGGATTCACCAGAGGGCATGTTGTGACATCAAAGGACCAACCGTAAACTGGAAGAGTGCTCCAAAACTGATCATATCTACTATACAGAGTGTTCCAGTACTGATTATTTCTACTTTACAGAGTGTTCCAGTACTGATCATATCTACTATACAGAGTGCTCCAGTACTGATCATATCTACTATACAGAGTGCTCCAGTACTGATCATATCTACTATACAGAGTGCTCCAGTACTGATCGTATCTACTATACAGAGTGTTCCAGTACTGATCATATCTACTATACAGAGTGTTCCAGTACTGATCATATCTACTATACAGAGTGTTCCAGTACTGATCCTATCTACTATACAGAGTGTTCCAGTACTGATCATATCTACTATACAGAGTGCTCCAGTACTGATCATATCTACTATACAGAGTGTTCCAGTACTGATCATATCTACTATACAGAGTGTTCCAATACTGATCATATCTACTATACAGAGTGTTCCAGTACTGATCATATCTACTATACAGAGTGTTCCAGTACTGATCATATCTACTATACAGAGTGTTCCAGTACTGATCATATCTACTAAACAGAGGGCTCCAGTACTGATCATATCTACTATACAGAGTGCTCCAGTACTGATCATATCTACTATACAGAGTGTTCCAGTACTGATCATATCTACTATACAGAGTGTTCCAGTACTGATCATATCTACTATACAGAGTGT
This sequence comes from Salvelinus fontinalis, assembly GCF_029448725.1. Taxonomy (NCBI): domain Eukaryota; kingdom Metazoa; phylum Chordata; class Actinopteri; order Salmoniformes; family Salmonidae; genus Salvelinus; species Salvelinus fontinalis. Next base: position 35,171,519 of record NC_074678.1, read on the forward strand.
TCCAGTACTGATCATATCTACTATACAGAGTGTTCCAGTACTGATCATATCTACTATACAGAGTGTTCCAGTACTGATCATATCTACTATACAGAGTGTTCCAGTACTGATCATATCTACTATACAGAGTGTTCCAGTACTGATCATATATTTTATACAGAGTGTTCCAGTACTGATTATATCAACTATACAGAGTTTTCCAGTACTGATCATATCTACTATACAGAGTGTTCCAGTACTGATCATATCTACTATACAGAGTGCTCCAGTACTGATCATATCTACTATACAGAGTGCTCCAGTACTGATCGTATCTACTATACAGAGTGCTCCAGTACTGATCATATCTACTATACAGAGTGTTCCAGTACTGATCATATCTACTATGCAGAGTGTTCCAGTACTGATCATATCTACTATACAGAGTGTTCCAGTACTGATCATATCTACTATACAGAGTGTTCCAGTACTGATCATATCTACTATACAGCCCTGAATTGAATGACTTCCAAGGACCTGATGATCAAAGATTATGATACGAATGAAGACAGTTTGACAGTCGTATAAGTGGATTGAATCATATATTGTTTTATTGTTTATGCGTAGCAAACTTAACTCTTTTACACTCATACCTGTATATGGGTTTCAAATACCAGATTTTGACACTGATAAGCGCCTAAATTGGAATGCAGTGGCTGTACAGTAACATGCTCTACATGACATCTGAGCTCAAGCTTTACAGAGCAGTACTGGTTTTGACTGACAGCAGTTCTGAATTTGAACACTGCAGGCAACAAGGAGTTTCCCTCATCCCTCCCGCTAATTGGGAAACTTTTGCAAATGTTTTGTTTTCTAAGTGAGGGAAATTCTGTAAATAATGAGGACTCTATGTATTTTGAAAGATGAGATGTTGAGGATTATATAAATACCAATTTGATGTCATACAAGCATGCCAAACCCCTGTTAGTCCAAATGTGCACTTCACATTTTCATAAAAGTCATGTAATATACAGTGTCAACGTTTATGATCACTATGTTGATGTACAGTTGCAAGATGACATGGAGTCATAAGCTGGGTTGTCCAGGGTTGAACACGCACCTGAACGCACTTGTGACTCTATTCTATTCACACCAAAATGATGATATGCTTCTCTGTACTTAGATAATTATTATTATTTATTTAACTAGGCAAGTCAGTTAAGAACAAATTCTTATTTACAATGACGGCCTAGGAACAGTGGGTTAACTGCCTTGTTCAGGGGCAGAACAACAGATTTTTACCTTGTCAGCTCGAGGATTCAAACTAGCAACATTTTGGTTACCAGCCCAAAGCTCTAACCACTAGGCTACCTGCCGCCCTGGCAGGTAGGTAGCCATGTTGGCAATAGAACACACTTTCAAATTATGCCCACCTGACCAGATTGCGATTTTTAACGGACTGCTTTTGGAATGTGTAAACAACAACAGTAATTGTGTGATGGCGGGCATGCAGGACTGTGTTGCGACCAAAACATCTACAAGTGTGCTCGCTCTAGTTCCTCAACAGTACAGACAGGAGAGCTTAGAATAGCATCTTATAGTTGAACACTCTTTGAGTCATAAAAGTGTATTGAAAATACGTAGGAACTGTGCACACTTTGGAGAGGTACAGTATGTGGACATTTTGAGACGTCAGTCAGACCTCTTATATTGATTACACTTGTCTCAAATTTCCCATGGATATTCTTATCATGTTACCGGATGCATCCAGACTGTTTCATTATCAACACATGCGCCGAAAAGTACATCAAATGTCAAATGCATATAAAATCAACAGTGTAATGTTTGGATTCAGTCTTGCGTCAGAAACTGTTTTGTCCTCACCTTTAGTGCAATAATGTTCCCATGATCTCCATACTATTGCTTTTTCATTGCTTCCATGGTTACGCATATGCTTTCCATATTTCTTCTCAAAGAAACATTTCAATAAAGCCTTATGCATAATCAAAACATATGTGACCGACCGCCTCGATTCAGTCTTATGTACTGTAGCATTCCACTAACATCAAATCAAACTTTATTTGTCACATACGGCAAATACAACAAGTGTAGACCTTACCGTGAAATGCTTACTTACAAGCCCTTAACCAACAGTGCAGTTGGTTAAGTGCAGCCCTTAACAAGTTGGTTAAGTACAAGCCCTTAACCAACAGTGCAGAAAATATTGACCAAATAAACGAAAGTAAAAAATAATAAAAAGTAACACAATTACATAACAATAACGAGGCTATATACAGGGAGTACCGGTACCAAGTCAATGTGCGGAGTGACAGGTTAGAGGTCATTTGTACATGTAGGTAGGGGTGGAGTGACTATGCATAGATAATAGACAGTGAGTAGCAGCAGGGTACATGTAGGTAGGGGTAAAACAGAGAGTAGCAGCAGGGTACATGTAGGTAGGGGTAAAACAGAGAGTAGCAGCAGTGTACATGTAGGTAGGGGTAAAACAGAGAGTAGCAGCAGGGTACATGTAGGTAGGGGTAAAACAGAGAGTAGCAGCAGTGTACATGTAGGTAGGGGTAAAACAGAGAGTAGCAGCAGTGTACATGTAGGTAGGGGTAAAACAGAGAGTAGCAGCAGTGTACATGTAGGTAGGGGTAAAACAGAGAGTAGCAGCAGTGTACATGTAGGTAGGGGTAAAACAGAGAGTAGCAGCAGTGTACATGTAGGTAAGGGTAAAACAGAGAGTAGCAGCAGTGTACATGTAGGTAGGGGTAAAACAGAGAGTAGCAGCAGTGTACATGTAGGTAGGGGTAAAACAGAGAGTAGCAGCAGTGTACATGTAGGTAGGGGTAAAACAGAGAGTAGCAGCAGTGTACATGTAGGTAGGGGTAAAACAGTGAGTAGCAGCAGTGTACATGTAGGTAGGGGTAAAACAGAGAGTAGCAGCAGTGTACATGTAGGTAGGGGTAAAACAGTGAGTAGCAGCAGTGTACATGTAGGTAGGGGTAAAACAGTGAGTAGCAGCAGTGTACATGTAGGTAGGGGTAAAACAGTGAGTAGCAGCAGTGTACATGTAGGTAGGGGTAAAACAGTGAGTAGCAGCAGTGTACATGTAGGTAGGGGTAAAACAGAGAGTAGCAGCAGTGTACATGTAGGTAGGGGTAAAACAGAGAGTAGCAGCAGTGTACATGTAGGTAGGGGTAAAACAGTGAGTAGCAGCAGTGTACATGTAGGTAGGGGTAAAACAGTGAGTAGCAGCAGTGTACATGTAGGTAGGGGTAAAACAGAGAGTAGCAGCAGTGTACATGTAGGTAGGGGTAAAACAGAGAGTAGCAGCAGGGTACATGTAGGTAGGTGTAAAACAGAGAGTAGCAGCAGTGTACATGTAGGTAGGGGTAAAACAGAGAGTAGCAGCAGTGTACATGTAGGTAGGGGTAAAACAGAGAGTAGCAGCAGGGTACATGTAGGTAGGGGTAAAACAGAGAGTAGCAGCAGGGTACATGTAGGTAGGGGTAAAACAGAGAGTAGCAGCAGTGTACATGTAGGTAGGGGTAAAACAGAGAGTAGCAGCAGTGTACATGTAGGTAGGGGTAAAACAGAGAGTAGCAGCAGGGTACATGTAGGTAGGGGTAAAACAGAGAGTAGCAGCAGTGTACATGTAGGTAGGGGTAAAACAGAGAGTAGCAGCAGTGTACATGTAGGTAAGGGTAAAACAGAGAGTAGCAGCAGTGTACATGTAGGTAGGGGTAAAACAGAGAGTAGCAGCAGGGTACATGTAGGTAGGGGTAAAACAGAGAGTAGCAGCAGTGTACATGTAGGTAGGGGTAAAACAGTGAGTAGCAGCAGTGTACATGTAGGTAGGGGTAAAACAGAGAGTAGCAGCAGTGTACATGTAGGTAGGGGTAAAACAGAGAGTAGCAGCAGTGTACAAAACAAATGGAGGGGGGGGGTCAATGTAATAGTCCGGGTGGCCATTTGATTAATTGTTCAGAAGTCTTATGGCTTGGGGGTAGAAGCTGTTAAGGAGCCTTTTGGTCCTAGACCTGGCGCTCCGGTACCGCTTGCCGTGCGGTAGCAGAGAAAACAGTTTATGACTTGGGTGACTGGAGTCTGACAATTTTATGGGCTTTCCTCTGTCACTGCCTATTATATAGGTCCTGGATTGCAGGAAGCTTGGCTCCAGTGATGTACTGGGCCGTACGCATTACCCTCTGTAGCGCCTTACGGTCAGATGCCGTGCAGTTGCCATACCAGGCGGAGATGCAACCGGTCAGGATGCTCTCGATGGTGCAGCTGTAGAACTTTTTGAGGGTCTGGGGACCCATGCCAAATATTTTCAGTCTCCTGAGAGGGAAAATGTTTTGTCGTGCTCTCTAGACTCAGAGCTAGAAAATGGTATATCATACACTGTAGTTGAGGAACAATAGGAAAGTAATTCTGCTTTGAAATTTGCTAAACTTGTAACTGCACTTTTGAGAAAATGTCCCTTGAATGTTTTGGTACACCTACTAGAGAGCTCTTCTTTGTCTCCACCAATTCAGCATCGTTCACACCCTCTTAAGCCTTAGCCCCACCCATCTCTTTAAGGATTCACATGTGAGGTCATGTGGTAAACACACGCTATATCAAATAAAATGTACGTTTATTTGTCACATGCACAAGATACAGAACCTATAATGGTACAGTGAAGTGGTTACTTACATAGTAGCCATATCAAAACAGACAGCATCCAGATAAAAATATTTTATAAATATTTTATAATTATTAGATGACGCTTACCCAACACACTTGTCTAAATTGATGGGTCATGTGAAGGAAATGCTATAACCATCCCCCCAGCCACATCTAGCTATGAATGGGCCACTATTGTCTAGACATGTTCATGAAACACAATAGATGGCCGTAATAACCAGACACACCTGGTGAACTTGATGGGTCATGTAATAATCCGGCCAAAGTGGAGTCTTTGTTTAGACATGTAGCTAGCTAGGCATGTAACGTTAGCTCTCGAGCCAGATAGCTAACGTATGCTAACTAACTAACAGTACGCTTTAACTTGCAGTGAAAACGACTTTATGACACTATTTGAAACTTATATCTGAAAATGTAGCTAGACTCTTACCCATATACATGGGTGAACACTTCACGGCAGACTGGAACCATTTAACTCCATTTTGTTTGTAGCTACATCTTGTTTGTCCAGCGTTTTGTCAAGTCACTCCGGTTCACGCTGACCGTGGCATGTGCAGAAAGTAGCCCATCACTTTTTCAAACTGATCTGTTGATAGCGCCTGCTAAATTCAGGGCATCAATGTTCTCAATGTTGAGAAAAGTACCAAACCTTTGTAATTCTCGATGGCTAACGTTATATCTTTAAAAAACGGTGCGGTAGAAAGGACGTTATAGACAGAAGCAAGCTACATGGCAGCCCAATCCAAACTCATCTCCCAGCATGTCCAGCCCATCCATTATCTCAGCCAATCATGGCTAGCGGGAAGGCTCCTGTCTTTTTTCGTCGCTAAACCAACTAGGCTCGTAATTTAACAATTGTGTTCGTATTTATGGATGGAATACAAGTTTGCTATTAAGGCACATGAAAGTTTACATGTTCCAGAAGGAAAATGTTTACGTTCAAATGTCGCTCCTGTGTAGTAGTGACGTGTGACATACACCTAGTTTCCTGAAACGAGTCACATATTAGACAAAATTGTAGAACTTTAGGGGAATGCTCCTTTGAGTGCTCCTATTAGGCTATAGCCTGGGGAGCTTGCAGCCCTACGCTGTTTATCCTTTGCTGGCTGCCTCAGAGGTCAGAGGCGCTCTGGGCACAGAGTGCCACTGAGGGAGGAGGTGCCACCCTGCTGCTGCTGTTACTCTAGAGGGCTGGTGCAAGCTCTGTCACCATCCTCCCCTGTGACTTGTCTCCTCCCTGGCGTGCCGTCGGTACCGACCCTCTCTCCCCGAGGACGGTGAAAAGTCTGTGGCTTGGTGAATAATTAAAGAGAGATTTAGGGAGGTTTTGGGGTGATTCTGATTAAGGGGGTTAGCGTTAGACCAGCTTTTAACAGGGTATTAAATCTACACTTTCCCCTGGTATAATCTGTATTTCAACTATTTAAACTTGAATTTAAACCCAAAGGCAGATGATTTAAATGTAGTGTAATTCACGAGATTATCTTTGATGACCGCTCTATCAGGCTTTAGCAAACCCTGTATATGATTTGTCTATGAGATTTAATAGATTTGAATAGAGGGAGTTGAAAGTGGTGGAAGCCATGTGTTTACATGGAAATCCATTCTTAGGTTGTAAAGTGGTTCTGACTGTTCGAGGTGAAAATGCTGATTGCTCTAAATATGGGTTTCTAAGCTGCAGGCATCGAGTAAATACATACACGAGGGAATATTATTTTTGATTTACCTTGAGCACACTTTAGCATGGCCAAGGAAGGTGTGTACTTTGTAGATTATGTTTAAGTATCTAGCACAGTATTCAGCTGCAGCGAGAGGAACGGAGAGCAGAGCAGAAATTGATAGCTTCCTGTACGTCTCTTTTGTGAAAAATAGTAGGATTTCAAAAGAATAATACTGAGAAAGAAGTATGTAAATGGTCATAAAGGCATTGTGAGTGAAAAGTGAACATTCCATAGCGGGCTAGTTCAGGTCAAATGAACCTCTATGCTCACTGATACCTGGCTGTCCCAGCAGGGGTCATATGCAGCTAATGAGAGCTGTACCATACAGATCATAGCTTGAGGGAGAATACAGTGATGAGAGGAGAAATATTGGCAAACCCTCAATAAATATTCAACTCGGCACGGTGATCAAGCGGCACACAGCATCAAAAGGAAAACTCCAAAGACAATACTGGACCGGCCACATAAATAATACAATATAGAGGTTGAAATACCTCAGATATTTCCAAATGAAATCTTCAAACACATATCCCTTGGGCTGTTTTTCTTTCTTCATATAAGATATGCTTTGAAAGAAAAATCTAGTTTTATTCTTTGCTTTCTGTTTAGTTGAAAGTAACACTTTCATCCTTTAGGTGTTTCTCTATTTCACCTTAAAGAGCAAACATATAAGTTATTTGACTTCAGAGAGAGAAGTCATATTAGTGTTCACTTCTCATTGACACAGTATAATGGTTGGGCTTGGGCAAAGTAAAGATGTGCTTGTATTTGTGGACATTGTACTGAAAAGTAACTCTTGCTCATAACTTGGTATAAATTGTACAGCAACTTTCTTTCTGATGCGAGACCAATGTATTTTTCATATAACACCCATGTACTGGACCCAGACACATTCCAGACATACCCTGGTCACATAGTGACCTTAGCCACCATTACAATCCTACACACATTAGAACAGTGATTCCCAACCAGGGGTACTAGGACCCCTGTGGGTACTTGGTCTATCAACAGTGGATACTAGGACCCCTGTGGGTACTTGGTCTATCCACAGTGGGTACTAGGACCCCTGGGGGTATTGGGCCTATCCCCAGTGTATACTAGGACCCCTGGGGGTACTGGGCCTATCCACAGTGGGTACTAGGACCCCTGGGGGTACTGGGCCTATCCACAGTGGGTACTAGGACCCCTGGAGGTACTGGGCCTATCCACAGTGGGTACTAGGACCCCTGGGGGTACTTGGTCTATCCACAGTGGGTACTAGGATCCCTGGAGGTACTGGGCCTATCCACAGTGGGTACTAGGACCCCTGGAAGTACTGGGCCTATCCACAGTGGGTACTAGGATCCCTGGAGGTACTGGGCCTATCCACAGTGGGTACTAGGACCCCTGGAGGTACTGGCCCTTTCCACAGTGGGTACTAGGACCCCTGGAGGTACTGGGCCTATCCACAGTGGGTACTAGGACCCCTGGGGGTACTTGGTCTATCCACAGTGGGTACTAGGATCCCTGGAGGTACTGGGCCTATCCACAGTGGGTACTAGGACCCCTGGAAGTACTGGGCCTATCCACAGTGGGTACTAGGATCCCTGGAGGTACTGGGCCTATCCACAGTGGGTACTAGGACCCCTGGAGGTACTGGCCCTTTCCACAGTGGGTACTAGGACCCCTGGAGGTACTGGGCCTTTCCACAGTGGGTACTAGGACCCCTGGAGGTACTGGGCCTATCCACAGAGGGGACTTGAGAAACTCATGAGACCATAGCCTTACTGGTAAAATGTATGAGGGGGTAATTCAGTTGGTGGTACAGTAACTAAAACTTTTTGGGAACCACAGAATTTGAATCCTAGACACGCAGGAGGTCTTCTCTCTGTGAGGTCATTATCCTTCCAACGGCATGCCATTAGAGAGAGGGTGCTCTGTATTCACTGAAGCCCCCATCTGCCATGCTCCCTCAATCTGGACACCCAATTATCTCCAAGTTCAATTAGCCAAATTCATTCTTCCCTGTCTGCATTAGCTGTGGCCAACATACATACTGATACACAATCGCTCCCTGTCTACGTCGTAAATGACAGCCTATTCCCTACATAGTGCACTACTTTTATCCAGACTCCTGGTTTAAGGTAGTGCACTATATAGGGAAAAGGGTGTGATTAGGGACGCAGGCCCAAGTGCCACCTAGCTATTACTCTGCTATTAACACCATTTACCTCAGAGACTTTCAGGGCTGGTGAATGAATGAAAGTGCTTCATTATTTGTCTTCAAGATGTTATTGGTGGACAGGGAAGTGGAAGTTAATTGATAGGTTATTTGCTAATGTTGAAGCATTTTCAGCTCAAACAGCCTATGAGAGCTTCTTGCAGAAAGAGGGGCTCTAAAGATGGCTTTCATTTGACAAGATGGACACTGAGATCATGTGTGTTTGTATGTGGCATATCAAGGATGTTTTAACAAGTAGCTTGACTTTTGATGAGTCAAAATGGTACAATTATTCGCCAACGTTCTATTGCAATTACAGTAAGTACTTACAGATGTAGGATCTTCATTTATTCACTCTTCTGTTGCTGAAAAGTTTCCTGAATAGCAGGAAATGTAAACTTGTAGTGTATCCAAGGTTTAAAAAAGCTCCTAAAGTTTGTAGTTTCCACTTTAAAATGTCAGACTTGATTTACCTTAATGAAAAATGTATTAACCCCTACAAAAAAATGTCAATGAATTATAATCCACATAATAATTCACATTTCCTGTTGCTGCAGGATTCTTTTCCTGCTGTAGGATACTGGCTCAAATTAAGATCCTACATCTGTATGGATATTGCTCTGATCTCTTGCTGTTTTTTCAGCATCACACACCTCTATCAGCATCTTTCTGTTTTTTTGTTTGGTTATATTTGATTATTTGGCCCATTTACTTCACTTAACATCAAACACTCTGTTGATATTAATGTGGAATATTTTCTCAAGGCACTTCATCAAAATGCACAATGACAGTGAAATAGAAATGGACTAGTTGAATGTAAAAGATTGAGGCATAGACAGGAGAAGGGCCCCTATTTGGCTCTGTGTGGCAGCAATAGGTCATGATTGTATTCTAGAACTAGTATGTCCCTATGGGCGATGCTTGTTTCACTGTTGGACGTTCTCAAGGGAACCCAAGCCCTGGAATAGAACTTCTCCCTAGAGACCATGACATGGCATCTCCCTCTCCTCAATCCTCTGTCTGACAAATATCCACCCACACAAGCCACTCTGTCACAATGGCAGAACTTCTACTGTTCTTTTCACTCTGAACACTGATAGTGAGCGAGCCATGTGCTAAATATACAGTGGTCTAGATTAGAACTGAACGGACATTCTGAGTTCTCACCCTTAGCATCAACCCAATAATAAACCCCTCACACACAACCCTATCAGCATCAGACACACCTCTATCAGCATCACACACACCCCTATCAGCATGACACACACCCCTATCAGCATGACACACCCCCCTATCAGCATCACACACACCCCTATCAGCATGACACACACCCCTATCAGCATTTACATTTAACATTTAAGTCATTTAGCAGACGCTCTTATCCAGAGCGACTTACAAATTGGTGCATTCACCTTATGACATCCAGTGGAACAGCCACTTTACAATAGTGCATCTAGATCTTTTAAGGGGGGGGGGGGGGGGGGGGGGGGCAGAAGGATTGCTTTATCCTAGGTATTCCTTGAAGAGGTGGGGTTTCAGGTGTCTCCGGAAGGTGGTGATTGACTCCGCTGTCCTGGCGTCGTGAGGGAGTTTGTTCCACCATTGGGGTGCCAGAGCAGCGAACAGTTTTGACTGGGCTGAGCGGGAACTGTACTTCCTCAGTGGTAGGGAGGCGAGCAGGCCAGAGGTGGATGAACGCAGTGCCCTTGTTTGGGTGTAGGGCCTGATCAGAGCCTGAAGGTACTGAGGTGCCGTTCCCCTCACAGCTCCGTAGGCAAGCACCATGGTCTTGTAGCGGATGCGAGCTTCAACTGGAAGCCAGTGGAGAGAGCGGAGGAGCGGGGTGACGTGAGAGAACTTGGGAAGGTTGAACACCAGCCGGGCTGCGGCGTTCTGGATGAGTTGTAGGGGTTTAATGGCACAGGCAGGGAGCCCAGCCAACAGCGAGTTGCAGTAATCCAGACGGGAGATGACAAGTGCCTGGATTAGGACCTGCGCCGCTTCCTGTGTGAGGCAGGGTCGTACTCTGCGGATGTTGTAGAGCATGAACCTACAGGAACGGGCCACCGCCTTGATGTTGGTGGAGAACGACAGGGTGTTGTCCAGGATCACGCCAAGGTTCTTAGCGCTCTGGGAGGAGGACACAATGGAGTTGTCAACCGTGATGGCGAGATCATGGAACGGACAGTCCTTCCCCGGGAGGAAGAGCAGCTCCGTCTTGCCGAGGTTCAGCTTGAGGTGGTGATCCGTCATCCACACTGATATGTCTGCCAGACATGCAGAGATGCGATTCGCCACCTGGTCATCAGAAGGGGGAAAGGAGAAGATTAATTGTGTGTCGTCTGCATAGCAATGATAGGAGAGACCATGTGAGGTTATGACAGAGCCAAGTGACTTGGTGTATAGCGAGAATAGGAGAGGGCCTAGAACAGAGCCCTGGGGGACACCAGTGGTGAGAGCGCGTGGTGAGGAGACAGATTCTCGCCACGCCACCTGGTAGGAGCGACCTGTCAGGTAGGACGCAATCCAAGCGTGGGCCGCGCCGGAGATGCCCAACTCGGAGAGGGTGGAGAGGAGGATCTGATGGTTCACAGTATCGAAGGCAGCCGATAGGTCTAGAAGGATGAGAGCAGAGGAGAGAGAGTTAGCTTTAGCAGTGCGGAGCGCCTCCGTGATACAGAGAAGAGCAGTCTCAGTTGAGTGACTAGTCTTGAAACCTGACTGATTTGGATCAAGAAGGTCATTCTGAGAGAGATAGCAGGAGAGCTGGCCAAGGACGGCACGTTCAAGAGTTTTGGAGAGAAAAGAAAGAAGGGATACTGGTCTGTAGTTGTTGACATCGGAGGGATCGAGTGTAGGTTTTTTCAGAAGGGGTGCAACTCTCGCTCTCTTGAAGACGGAAGGGACGTAGCCAGCGGTCAAGGATGAGTTGATGAGCGAGGTGAGGTAAGGTAGAAGGTCTCCGGAAATGGTCTGGAGGAGAGAGGAGGGGATAGGGTCAAGCGGGCAGGTTGTTGGGCGGCCGGCCGTCACAAGACGCGAGATTTCATCTGGAGAGAGAGGGGAGAAAGAGGTCAAAGCACAGGGTTGGGCAGTGTGAGCAGAACCAGCGGTGTCGTTTGACTTAGCAAACGAGGATCGGATGTCGTCGACCTTCTTTTCAAAATGGTTGACGAAGTCGTCTGCAGAGAGGGAGGAGGGGGGGGGAGGGGGAGGAGGATTCAGGAGGGAGGAGAAGGTGGCAAAGAGCTTCCTAGGGTTAGAGGCAGATGCTTGGAATTTAGAGTGGTAGAAAGTGGCTTTAGCAGCAGAGACAGAAGAGGAAAATGTAGAGAGGAGGGAGTGAAAGGATGCCAGGTCCGCAGGGAGGCGAGTTTTCCTCCATTTCCGCTCGGCTGCCCGGAGCCCTGTTCTGTGAGCTCGCAATGAGTCGTCGAGCCACGGAGCGGGAGGGGAGGACCGAGCCGGCCTGGAGGATAGGGGACATAGAGAGTCAAAGGATGCAGAAAGGGAGGAGAGGAGGGTTGAGGAGGCAGAATCAGGAGATAGGTTGGAGAAGGTTTGGGCAGAGGGAAGAGATGATAGGATGGAAGAGGAGAGAGTAGCGGGGGAGAGAGAGCGGAGGTTGGGACGGCGCGATACCATCCGAGTAGGGGCAGTGTGGGAAGTGTTGGATGAGAGCGAGAGGGAAAAGGATACAAGGTAGTGGTCGGAGACTTGGAGGGGAGTTGCAATGAGGTTAGTGGAAGAACAGCATCTAGTAAAGATGAGGTCAAGCGTATTGCCAGCCTTGTGAGTAGGGGGGGAAGGTGAGAGGGTGAGGTCAAAAGAGGAGAGGAGTGGGAAGAAGGAGGCAGAGAGGAATGAGTCAAAGGTAGACATGGGGAGGTTAAAGTCACCCAGAACTGTGAGAGGTGAGCCGTCCTCAGGAAAGGAGCTTATCAAGGCATCAAGCTCATTGATGAACTCTCCAAGGGAACCTGGAGGGCGATAAATGATAAGGATGTTAAGCTTGAAAGGGCTGGTAACTGTGACAGCATGGAATTCAAAGGAGGCGATAGACAGATGGGTAAGGGGAGAAAGAGAGAATGACCACTTGGGAGAGATGAGGATCCCGGTGCCACCACCCCGCTGACCAGAAGGTCTCGGGGTGTGCGAGAACACATGGGCAGACGAAGAGAGAGCAGTAGGAGTAGCAGTGTTATCTGTGGTGAGCCATGTTTCCGTCAGTGCCAGGAAGTCGAGGGACTGGAGGGACGCATAGGCTGAGATGAGCTCTGCCTTGTTGGCCGCAGATCGGCAGTTCCAGAGGCCACCGGAGACCTGGAACTCCACGTGGGTCGTGCGGGCTGGGACCACCAGGTTAGGGTGGGCGCGGCCACGCGGTGTGAAGCGTTTGTATGGTCTGTGCAGAGAGGAGAGAACAGGGATAGACAGACACATGGTTGACAGGCTACAGAAGAGGCTACGCTAATGCAATGGAGATTAGAATGACAAGTGGGCTACACGTCTCGAATGTTCAGAAAGTTAAGCTTACGTTGCAAAAAAAAATAAAAATAAAATACAAGATCTTATTGACTAAAATGATATAGTACTGCTGGCTGGTGAAGTAGCCTGGCTAGCAGTGGCTACGTTGTTGAAAGTGAAGCTGGCTAGGTAACCTCGACAATTTCACTAAATTTCTCTAAACTACACAATTATCATGGATACAAGGACAGCAAAGACAACTAGCTAACACTACGCTAATCAAGTCGTCCCGTTGTAGTGTAAGTTTCTACAGTGCTGCTATTCGGTAGAAGTTGGCTAGCTAGCAGTGTTGGCTAGGTAGGAGGACGGCAGCGCGGCAGGCGAAAAATAGCTGGCTAGCTAACCGATAATTACTCAAAGCTACACAATTATCTTAGATAAAAAGATAGCAAAGAAAACTATGTAGCTAGCTAACACTACACAAGTCAAGTCGTTCCGTTGTAATGTAATCGTTTCTACCGTGCTGCTAATCGGTGGCTAGCTGGCTAGTTAGCAGGGTTGACTACGTTACGTTACGTTAGGGCGAGAATACCTGGCTAGCGAACCTCAGCGAACCTTGATAACTACACAAGTATCACCGATACAAAGACGGCTATGGAGCCAGCTAAGTAGCTAGCTAAGATCGAACAAATACAAATCAAAGATAGCAAAGACAACTGTGTAGTCAGCCAACACTACACTGATCAAGTCGTTCCGTTGTAATGCACTCGTTTCTACAATGCTGCTATTCGGTGGCAAGCTGGCTAGCTAGCAGTGTTTGCTACGTTGCGTTACGTTAGGGCGAAAATAGCTGGCTGGCGAACCTCAATAACTACACAATTATGTTTGATGCAAAGACGGCTATGTAGCTAGCTAAGATCAAACAAATCAAACCGTTGTACTGTAGTGAAAATGAAAATCAGACCGTTGTACTATAATGAAATGTAATGAAAAGTTTATACTACTATTCGGTGGACGTTTGCTAGCTGCTGGGCAGATAAGTGTGGACTACGATAGACGACGGAATACGATAATTACGCAATTATCTTTTATACACAGACGGCTAAGTAGCTAGCTAAGAAGAAATTGCTAAGGTTAGACAAATTAAACCGTTGTACTATAATGAAATGTAATGAAAATGAAATGAAAAGTTATACTACCTGCAGAGCGAATGCAAATGCGACCGCTCGCTCCAAACCGGATGTGAAAAAAAAAAAAAAAAGCATGACACACACCCCTATCAGCATCACACACACCCCTATCAGCATGACACACAACCCTATCAGCATCACACACACCCCTATCAGCATGACACACAACCCTATCAGCATCACACACACCTGTATCAGCATCACACACACCCCTATCAGCATGACACACACCCCTATCAGAATGACACACACCCCTATCAGCCTCACACACACACACCCCTATCAGCATCACACACCCCTATCAGCATCACACACACCGCTATTAGCATTGATATGGTGAACCTCCGCTCCACACACTCACACAGGCGTCCTACAGGTTCTTTCTTCATTTACTCACATATTGAGAGGTCAGTCTGGCTTGCTAGACTCACGGTGCTTACTGTATGTACACTGTGACTATACTGTGCCTCCATTCCAAATGAAACCCTATTCGCCATGTAGGCTACTACTTATGACCAGGGCCCATAGGGCCACGGTGAAATGGTAGAGTCTCACTGTACTACTTTTGACCAGGGGCCATAGGGCCACAGAGAAATGGTAGTCTCACTGTACTACTTTTGACCAGGGCCCATAGGGCCACAGTGAAATGGTAGAGTCTCACTGTACTACTTTTGACCAGGGGCCATAGGGCCACAGTGAAATGGTAGAGTCTCACTGTACTACTTTTGACCAGGGCCCATAGGGCCACAGTGAAATGGTAGAGTCTCACTGTACTACTTTTGACCAGGGCCCATAGGGCCACGGTGAAATGGTAGAGTCTCACTGTACTACTTTTGACCAGGGGCCATAGGGCCACAGTGAAATGGTAGAGTCTCACTGTACTACTTTTGACCAGGGCCCATAGGGCCACAGTGAAATGGTAGAGTCTCACTGTACTACTTTTGACCAGGGCCCATAGGGCCACGGTGAAATGGTAGAGTCTCACTGTACTACTTTTGACCAGGGGCCATAGGGCCACAGTGAAATGGTAGAGTCTCACTGTACTACTTTTGACCAGGGCCCATAGGGCCACGGTGAAATGGTAGAGTCTCACTGTACTACTTTTGACCAGGGGCCATATGGCCACAGGGGTAGAGTTCATTTACAGCTGCTTTGCCCAACAAGATGCTGCTGCTAGTTTTTCTGCAAAGTTCCCTGTTTCAATCAGCTGTAATGAGAGCATTTGTCTTGCAGCGCTGCAGAGAAAGCTCTTATCACTGTGCTCCCCATTAAAGAGGCGTGTCACCTTTTGATCCACTATCATTACTACCTCTCACAACTACTAAACCACTAGGTTACCTCATGTCCACTATCATTACTACCTCTCACAACTACTAAACCACTAGGTTACCTCATGTCCACTATCATTACTACCTCTCACAACTACTAAATCACTAGGTTACCTCTGGTCCATTATCATTACTACCTCTCATAACCACTAAACCACTAGGTTACCTCTGGTCCATTATCATTACTACCTCTCAACTACTAAATCACTAGGTTACCTCTGGTCCACTATCATTACTACCTCTCACAACCACTAAATCACTAGGTTACCTCTGGTCCATTATCATTACTACCTCTCATAACCACTAAACCACTAGGTTACCTCTGGTCCATTATCATTACTACCTCTCACAACCACTAAACCACTAGGTTAACTCTGGTCCATTATCATTGCTACCTCTCACAACCACTAAACCACTAGGTTAACTCTGGTCCATTATCATTGCTACCTCTCACAACCACTAAACCACTAGGTTACCTCTGGGCTCTTCAACCCGCCTTCTTCAACTCATCTGGAATCCTGGAAGGTGTTTTGGGGGATATAGTAGAGATAGAGCTAGCAGGTTAGCTCGTTTTAGCACTGTTCTTCTGAGGGAAAACTATTAGCAAGTTAGCTCGTTTTAGCACTGTTCTCCTGAGGGAAAAATAGTAGCATGTTAGCTCGTTTTAGAACCCCAGCTAGCAATGAGGAATCGGCCCAGAAGCAGCCCTCTTCCTGGGGGCCGGAACTGATTGAATCGGCCCGGGATCGGGTTTCGGACTCGGCCCGGAATCAAAATGAATGACTGCCCCGAATCGGCCCAAGTACATAGTGCCGTTTCCGTCTACCAGAATTCAGCCGACTTTGACCGGCATCTTACCAGAATCCTTCCAGAAGCGGCCCGATGCAAATTTATATAAATGTATACAAAATTACCCGATTTTAGTCATTTTAAATATTAGTATTATACATTTTATACATACAAATCATACCGATCCACATTTTTTTTTTTTGTGTCGGAGGAAATGCCATGCACCTAACCCGTTACAGCACGATGGGACAAGGACATCCCTGCCAGGCCAAATACTCCCCTAACTCGGACGACACTGGGTCAATCGTGTGTTGCCTCATGGGTCTCCCGGTCACGGCCGGCACGGGTCTCAAACCAGCATCTGTAGCATTGCAGTTTGCGCTACGATGAAGTGTCTTAGACCACTGCGCCACTCGCTGGGCTCCATCCACAAAGTTTTTAATGCTTATTTATCAATTATCTTGCACAAAGTATCAAAATTCTAAAATACTACACAGGACTCTAAAATAATTAAATTTCCATTTATTTTTTGATCACAGAAACAATGAGAAAATATGGAAAAAATAAATAATGAAATGTTAATTATATAAAGCAGCCCGTGTAATCATCTGCCAGAGAGTAGCCTCAATCAGCCCGAGCCCCAAGTAATACATTTGGGCCAGATAACTGACACCGGAATCGGCCCGAGCTCAATCCCGGCATCCTAGCGATAAGAAATACTGCCGAAGGCGGCCCAGACTCGGGCTTCATGAGTCTGACTCTCAGCCGAGTTCCCTGACTCTCAGTCGAGTTCCCTGACTCTCAGCCGGAACCGGCCCAGATCCACTGTGCTAGCTGGGACTGTTCTCCTGAGGGAAAACTAGTAACATGTTAGCTCGTTTTAGCACTGTTCTCCTGAAGGGAAAACTAGTAGCAGGTTAGCTCGTTTTAGCACTGTTCTCCTGAGGGAAAACTAGTAACATGTTAGCTCGTTTTAGCACTGTTCTCCTGAAGGGAAAACTAGTAGCAGGTTAGCTCGTTTTAGCACTGTTCTCCTGAATGGAAAACTAGTAGCAGGTTAGCTCGTTTTAGCACTGTTCTCCTGAAGGGAAAACCAGTAGCAGGTTAGTTCGTTTTAGCACTGTTCTCCTGAAGGGAAAACTAGTAGCAGGTTAGCTCGTTTTAGCACTGTTCTCCTGAAGGGAAAACTAGTAGCAGGTTAGCTCGTTTTAGCACTGTTCTCCTGATGGAAAACCAGTAGCAGGTTAGCTTGTTTTAGCACTGTTCTCCTGAAGGGAAAACTAGTAGCAGGTTAGCTTGTTTTAGCACTGTTCTCCTGAAGGGAAAACCAGTAGCAGGTTAGCTCGTTTTAGCACTGTTCTCCTGAAGGGAAAACTAGTAGCAGGTTAGCTCGTTTTAGCACTGTTCTCCTGATGGAAAACCAGTAGCAGGTTAGCTAGTTTTAGCCGTGTTCTCCTGAAGGGAAAACCAGTAGCAGGTTAGCTCGTTTTAGCACTGTTCTCCTGAAGGGAAAACTAGTAGCAGGTTAGCTCGTTTTAGCACTGTTCTCCTGAAGGGAAAACTAGTAGCAGGTTAGCTCGTTTTAGCACTGTTCTCCTGAAGGGAAAACCAGTAGCATGTTAGCTTGTTTTAGCACTGTTCTCCTGAGGAAAACTAGTAGCTTTTTCAGAGTAAAAAGGAGGCTATTTTTTGGACAAAGTGAATAAACTATTTATGTGTAATTTTAAAAACCTGACCACCTGGGCAGTATGAAGGAGGGAGAGCCCTCATTACCGATCCCTCTCTTCTATCAGTTTCTCCATCCCTCCATCCTGTTGGGGTGTGATCAGCAGAAAATACCCGGATGGGGGGATTCATTAAATGCTGCCACGTTACAGATTGTCACTGCACTCAGACTGTGTCGATCAGTGACGATCAGATATCTATGTAACGAGTGCGCTGAGAGTCAGGAAGCAAGTTCAGGGAGTGAGCATTTTAATAAATAAATGAAACAAACACATAACACAAACAACACACCAACATGAAAACAGAGTCAATAACACCTGAGGAAAGAACCAAGGGGAGTGACAGATATAGGGAAGATAATCAAGGAGGTGATGGAGTCCAGGTGAGTGTCATGAGGCGCAGGTGCGCGAGACGATGGTGACAGGTGTGCGGCATAATCAGCAGCCTGATGACCTAGAGGTCGGAGAGGGAGTATACGTGACAATCTGTCTGTCAGTCTATAGTGCCTTCATAAATCATTCACACCCCTTACAACCTGAATTTAAAATGGATTAACCCTTTACCAGGTGGTTGAGCTATATAACCAATTTTAAATGATGTTAAACATAAATTTTGCTTGGCATATTTTATCATCTCAACCAATGCCATTTACTAAAATTATCATGTGGTTTTCATTATCGGACTTCCATGTTTTTTTATAAACCCATTCAAAAATGATTGAAAACCAGGAAGTGAATGTGTTGCAAAAAAAGTTTTCAATAATTGTGTATAAAACGGTAGATTACAAAGTTGTAAAATGTTGTTGACCTCTAAACATACTTTAAGAATGGTTAAATTATTAATATTTTGATGTTTTACAATTTTAAGAACTCTTGAAAAATATCCAGGCGGTAGAGTTGTCAGAGTTACAGTATTGACTTAAATCTGCTTAAATCTATGGAAAGAGCTGAAAATAGTTGTTTAGTAATGATCAAGAACCAATTTGACAGAGATGAAGAAGTTAGAAAAGAATAATAGACAAATGTTGTACAATCCAGGTGTGGAAAGCTCTTAGAGACTTACCCAGAAAGACTCACAGCTGTAATTGCTGCCAAAGGTCATTCTAACATGTATTGACTCAAGGGGTTGAATACTTATCTTATCAAGATATATTTCTGTTTTATTGTTAATATATATATATTTTTACAAATGTTAGAATTTTCTTTACACTTTGACATTACAGAGTGTTTTTTGTAGATCGTTGGCAAAATATGACAAATCCATTTTAATCCTACTTTGTAACACAACAAAATGTGGACAAAGTCAAGGGGGTTGAATGGTTCCTCTCTCTCTGAGTAGACCACCTGGAAGAGCTGGGGGAAAACTGGGGAGAGTTGCTGTTATAATGATTTCATTTGCTTCAGTGAGTCTTGGAATAACTTTTAGAGGACATCAAGGATTAGGTGTTGAATGTTTTGTGCAAAAGAGAGGAGATAGAGACGGGGGGCAGGGCGGGTCAATGTGGAGAGAGAGGGGGATGAGAGAAGGAGACAGAGGGGGATGAGAGAAGGAGAGAGAGGAGCTTTAAACCAAATATATAATTTGTCAGGCATTGTTTTTGAATAATCAAGTGTCATTATTACACTTAAGTCAAGTGCCTGCTAACAGAATGTTCAAATAAACTTATGCAGAGAGACTTAAAATAAACTATTTCTAAGAGCTTAAATGTGAGAGACATGTAGAAGTTTTCTTTCGTAGGAGTGGGAACAACGCACGGTAGTCTTGGTAACCACAGTGTCAGGTCAAGGAGTCAAAAAGTGTTTCCTGAGCAGAGGGAGGAGTCAATAAAGACAGGAGGAGTTTTCAAAGGGGGCCGCCTTCAGGGTAGCGGTTTTAACTTCTGATGTTGGTCTTTTGTCTTGTCTGTGCCAATGGGTGGGGGGGGGGGGGGGGGGGGGGGGGGGTCCTAACCCCTAAATGAAGGGGAGGCCTTTGTAGTGTAGAACCCATGTAAGGGACAGGGGGACAGCATTAATCTTAAGAGTTCAAGCCTATATCTGCCACCCTGCTCCCCAGGCAGGCCCATAGACACACTGAAAGACCTCTGAACAACAGGTCTGTGTTCAAGGGGGAGAAGGAATGATGCATTGAGGAAAAATCACCATATCCTCTCCTTTACCCCTTCTTTATTTTTTGGCATGCTCTCTCCATCTTTTCTCTATTCTTTCTATCTTCTCTCCATATTTTCTCTATTATTTCTATCTTCTCTCCATCTTTTCTCTATTCTTTCTATCCTCTCTCCATCTTTTCTCTATTCTTTCTATCCTCTCTCCATCTTTTCTCTATTCTTTCTATCTTCTCTCCATCTTTTCTCTATTCTCTCTATCCTCTCTCCATCTTTTCTCTATTCTCTCTATCTTCTCTCTCCAAATATTTCCTCTTTCCTCTCACAACTCTTCCCCCCCTTCTTTCCCCTTCCTCTCCTCCTTTCTCTCACTCTCTCCTCTTACCTTCTCTCTTCCGTAGTCCCTCTTTCCTCCCCCAACTCTCTCCCCTCTCCTTCTCCTCCCTTTCTCCCCTCCTCCCTCTCCTCTCCCACCCACTCTCTTCCCCCTCTCCTCTCC
The DNA here is from genome assembly GCF_029448725.1 of Salvelinus fontinalis. Classification (NCBI taxonomy): domain Eukaryota; kingdom Metazoa; phylum Chordata; class Actinopteri; order Salmoniformes; family Salmonidae; genus Salvelinus; species Salvelinus fontinalis. The sequence continues at coordinate 35,192,216 of NC_074678.1, forward strand.
CTCTCTCCCCTCTTCCATCTCTCCTCTAGGGCTGGGAATTGCCAGGAACCTCACGATACGATATTATCACGGTACTAATTTGGCGATATGAAATGTACAGTATTGCGATTCTCACGATTCTATGTGTATTGCGATTCGATACTGTGATTATATTTGCTAGAACTAGCTATGAATATAATTATATCGATTCCCCCCCCCCAATCACTACTCTACTCCCTCTCTTCGCTCCCCAACTCTACTCTCCTCCCTCTCCTCTCTCCAACTCTCTTCTCTCCTCCCTCTCCCCAACTCTCTTCTCTCCTCCCTCTCCTCCTCTCTTCTCTTCTCTCCTCCCTCTCCTCTCCTCTCTTCTCTCCTCTCCTCCCTCTCCTCTCCTCAACTCTCTTCTCTCCTCCCTCTCCTCTCCCCAACTCTCTTTTCTCCTCCCTCTCCCCAACTTTCTTCTATCCTCCCTCTCCTCTCCCCAACTCTCTACTCTCTTCCCTCTCCTCAACTCTCTTCTCTCCTCCCTCTCCTCAACTCTCTTCTCTCCTCTCCCCAACTCTCTACCCTCTCCTCAACTCTCTACTCTCTTCTCTCCTCCCTCTCCTCTCCCCAACTCTCTTCTCTCCTCCCTCTCCCCAACTCTCTTCTCTCCTCCCTCTCCTCTCCCCAACTCTCTTCTCTCCTCCCTCTCCTCTCCCCAACTCTCTTCTCTCCTCCCTCTCCTCTCCCCAACTCTCTTCTCCTCCCTCTCCTCTCCCCAACTCTCTTCTCTCCTCCCTCTCCTCTCCCCAACTCTCTTCTCTCCTCCCTCTCCCACTACGCCGTGATCCCGTTACCGTGGTAATGTGTGGTGTTCACTTGTAGAGAGAATCACCTCCCGAGTGCCATGCAGGGATTATGGCTCCCTTTCATTAAATCAAAATTCCATTTCTCAGTCAGCCTTTCCCAGGTTCTTCTGCTCTCGCCGCAAGGCTCACACAGTAATACAATTAAGATCCATAAGCTTTTTCCAGGAATAAAGGCCTTAGCTGAAAGAAGGATTGTTCCATGCTTCAGCGGGGTTAGGAAAAGAGAAAAACAGTGTATGTGAAAAGATGGATAGATGGAGGGGTGGATAGATAGATAGATAGATAGATAGATAGATAGACAGATAGACAGATAGACAGATAGACAGATAGACAGATAGATAGACAGACAGACAGACAGACAGACAGACAGACAGACAGACAGACAGATAGATAGATAGATAGATAGATAGATAGATAGATCGATGGAGGGTGGATAGTCAGATGGAGGGGTGGATAGATGGAGGGTGGATAGATGGAGGGTGGATAGATGGAGGGTGGATAGATGGATAAATGGAGGGTGGATAGATGGATAAATGGAGGGGTGGATAGATGGAGGGTGGATAGATGGATAAATGGAGGGGTGGATAGATGGAGGGTGGATAGATGGAGGGTGGATAGATGGAGGGTGGATAGATGGAGGGTGGATAGATGATAGATGGAGGGGTGGATAGATGGAGGGGTGGATAGATGGAGGGTGGATAGATGGAGGGTGGATAGATGGAGGGTGGATAGATGGAGGGGTGGATAGATGGATAGATGGAGGGTGGATAGATGGATAGATGGAGGGGTGGATAGATGGATAGATGGAGGGTGGATAGATGGATATATGGAGGGTGGATAGATGGATAGATGGAGGGTGGATAGATGGATATATGGAGGGGTGGATATATGATAGATGGAGGGGTGGATAGATGGAGGGTGGATGGATAGATGGATGGGTGGATGGATGGATAGGTGGGTGGATGGATAGATGGATGGGTGGATGGATAGATGGATGGGTGGATAGATGGAGGGGTGGATAGATGGAGGGGTGGATAGATGGAGGGGTGGATAGATGGATAGATGGAGGGTGGATAGATGGATAGATGGAGGGGTGGATATATGATAGATGGAGGGGTGGATAGATGGAGGGTGGATGGATAGATGGATGGGTGGATGGATGGATAGGTGGGTGGATGGATAGATGGATGGGTGGATGGATAGATGGATGGGTGGATAGATGGAGGGGTGGATAGATGGAGGGGTGGATAGATGGAGGGGTGGATAGATGGAGGGGTGGATAGATGGAGGGGTGGATAGATGGAGGGGTGGATAGATGTATAGATGGAGGGGTGGATAGATGTATAGATGGAGGGGTGGATAGATGATAGATGGAGGATGGAGGGGTGGATAGATGGAGGGGTGGATAGATGGAGGGGTGGATAGATGGAAGGGTGGATAGATGGAGGGGTGGATATATGGAGGGGTGGATAGATGGAGGGTGGATATATGGAGGGGTGGATAGATGGAGGGTGGATGGATAGATGGGTAGATCGAGGGGTGGATAGATGGATGGGTGGATAGATGATAGATGGAGGGTGGATAGATGATAGATGAAGGGGTGGATATATGATAGATGGAAGGGTGGATAGATGGAGGGTGGATAGATGGAAGGTGGATAGATGGAGGGGTGGATAGATGGATAGATGGAGGGTGGATAGATGGATAGATGGAGAGTGGATAGATGACAGATGGATGGGTGAATAGATATAGGGGTGGATAGATGGAGGGGTGGATAGATGATAGATGGAGGGGTGGATAGATGGATAGATGGAAGGGTGGATAGATGGAGGGTGGATAGGTGGAAGGATGGATAAATGGAGGGTGGATAGATGATAGGTGGAGGGGTGGATAGATGGAGGGGTGGATAGATGGAGAGTGGATAGATGGAGGGGTGGATAGATGGATAGATGGAGGGGTGGATAGATGGAAATATGGAGGGTGGATAGATGGATAGATGGAGGGTGGATAGATGGATAGATGGAGGGTGGATAGATGATAGATGGAGGGGTGGATAGATGATAGATGGAGGGGTGGATAGATGATAGATGGAGGGGTGGATAGATGATAGATGGAGGGGTGGATAGATGGAGGGTGGATGGATGGATTGATGGGTGGATAGATGGATAGATGGATGGGTGGATAGATGGATAGATGGAGGGGTGGATAGATGATAGATGGAGGGTGGAGGGGTGAAGGGGTGGATAGATGTATAGATGGAGGGGTGGATAGATGATAGATGGAGGGTGGAGGGGTGGATAGATGGAGGGGTGGATAGATGGAGGGGTGGATAGATGGAGGGTGGATAGATGGAGGGTGGATAGATGGAGGGTGGATAGATGGATAGATGGAGGGTGGATAGATGGAGGGGTGGATAGATGATATATGGAGGGTGGATAGATGGAGGGTGGATAGATGGAGGGTGGATAGATGGAGGGTGGATAGATGGAGGGTGGATAGATGGATAGATGGAGGGGTGGATAGATGGAGGGTGGATAGATGGAGGCGTGGATAGATGGAGGGTGGATGGATAGATGGGTAGATCGAGGGGTGGATATATGATAGATGGAGGGGTGGATAGATGATAGATGGAGGGTGGATAGATGGATAGATGGAAGGGTGGATAGATGGATGGTGGATAGATGGAGGGTGGATAGATGGATATATGGAGGGTGGATAGATGGATAGATGGAGAGTGGATAGATGGAGGGTGGATAGATGGAGGGTGGATAGATGGAAGGGTGGATAGATGGATAGATGGAAGGGTGGATAGATGGATAGATGGAAGGGTGGATAGATGGATAGATGGAAGGGTGGATAGATGGATAGATGGAAGGGTGGATAGATGGATGGTGGATAGATGGAGGGTGGATAGATGGATATATGGAGGGTGGATAGATGGATAGATGGAGAGTGGATAGATGGAGGGTGGATAGATGGAGGGTGGATAGATGGAAGGGTGGATAGATGGAAGGGTGGATAGATGGAAGGGTGGATAGATGGAAGGGTGGATAGATGGAGGGGTGGATAGATGGAGGGGTGGATAGATGGAGGGGTGGATAGATGGATAGATGGAGGGGTGGATAGATGGATAGATGGAGGGGTGGATAGATGATAGATGGAGGGTGGAGGGGTGGATAGATGGAGGGTGGATAGATGGAGGGTGGATAGATGATAGATGGAGGGTGGATAGATGGATAGATGGAGGGGTGGATAGATGGAGGGGTGGATAGATGGATAGATGGAGGGGTGGATAGATGGATAGATGGAGGGGTGGATAGATGGATAGATGGAGGGTGGATAGATGGATAGATGGAGGGTGGATAGATGATAGATGGAGGGGTGGATAGATGGATAGATGGAGGGGTGGATAGATGATAGATGGAGGGGTGGATAGATGATAGATGGAGGGGTGGATAGATGGATAGATGGAGGGGTGGATAGATGGAGGGTGGAGGGGTGGATAGATGGATAGATGGAGGGGTGGATAGATGATAGATGGAGGGGTGGATAGATGGAGGGTGGATAGATGGAGGGGTGGATAGATGGAGGGTGGATAGATGGATAGATGGAGGGTGGATAGATGGATAGATGGAGAGTGGATAGATGATAGATGGAGGGGTGGATAGATGGAGGGGTGGATAGATGGAGGGGTGGATAGATGGAGGGTGGATAGATGGAGGGGTGGATAGATGGACAGATGGAGGGGTGGATAGATGATAGATGGAGGGGTGGATATGTGATAGATGAAGGGGTGGATAGATAGATAGATGGAGGGGTGGATAGATGGACAGATGGAGGGGTGGATAGATGATAGATGGAGGGGTGGATAGATGGATAGATGGAAGGGTGGATAGATGGATAGATGGAAGGGTGGATAGATGGATGGTGGATAGATGGAGGGTGGATAGATGGATATATGGAGGGTGGATAGATGGATAGATGGAGGGGTGGATAGATGATAGATGGAGGGTGGAGGGGTGGATAGATGGAGGGGTGGATATATGATAGATGGAGGGGTGGATAGATGGATAGATGGAGGGGTGGATTGATGATAGATGGAGGGGTGGATAGATGGAGGGGTGGATAGATGGAGGGTGGATAGATGGAGGGGTGGATAGATGGATAGATGGAGGGTGGATAGATGGATAGATGGAGGGGTGGATAGATGGCGGGGTGGATAGATGGAGGGGTGGATAGATGGAGGGTGGATAGATGGAAGGGTGGATAGATGGATAGATGGAGGGGTGGATAGATGGATAGATGGAGGGGTGGATAGATGGAGGGGTGGATAGATGGAGGGTGGATAGATGGAGGGTGGATAGATGGAGGGGTGGATAGATGGATAGATGGAGGGGTGGATAGATGGATAGATGGAGGGTGGATAGATGATAGATGGAGGGGTGGATAGATGATAGATGGAGGGGTGGATAGATGGACAGATGGATAGATGGACAGATGGAGGGGTGGATAGATGGATAGATGGAAGGGTGGATAGATGGATAGATGGAAGGGTGGATAGATGGATGGTGGATAGATGGAGGGTGGATAGATGGATATATGGAGGGTGGATAGATGGATAGATGGAGGGGTGGATAGATGATAGATGGAGGGTGGAGGGGTGGATAGATGGAGGGGTGGATATATGATAGATGGAGGGGTGGATAGATGGATAGATGGAGGGGTGGATTGATGATAGATGGAGGGGTGGATAGATGGAGGGGTGGATAGATGGAGGGTGGATAGATGGAGGGGTGGATAGATGGATAGATGGAGGGTGGATAGATGGATAGATGGAGGGGTGGATAGATGGCGGGGTGGATAGATGGAGGGTGGATAGATGGAAGGGTGGATAGATGGATAGATGGAGGGGTGGATAGATTGATAGATGGAGGGGTGGATAGATGGAGGGGTGGATAGATGGAGGGTGGATAGATGGAGGGTGGATAGATGGAGGGGTGGATAGATGGATAGATGGAGGGGTGGATAGATGGAGGGGTGGATAGATGGAGGGGTGGATAGATGGAGGGGTGGATAGATGGATAGATGGAGGGGTGGATAGATGGAGGGGTGGATAGATGGAGGGTGGATAGATGGAGGGTGGATAGATGGAGGGGTGGATAGATGGAGGGGTGGATAGATGGATAGATGGAGGGGTGGATAGATGGATAGATGGAGGGTGGATAGATGATAGATGGAGGGGTGGATAGATGATAGATGGAGGGTTGGATAGATGGATAGATGGAGGGTGGATAGATGGAGGGTGGATAGATGGATAGATGGAGAGTGGATAGATGATAGATGGAGGGGTGGATAGATGGAGGGGTGGATAGATGGAGGGTGGATAGATGGAGGGTGGATAGATGGAGGGGTGGATAGATGGATAGATGGAGGGGTGGATAGATGATAGATGGAGGGGTGGATATATGATAGATGGAGGGGTGGATAGATGGAGGGGTGGATAGATGGAGGGGTGGATAGATGGAGGGTGGATAGATGGAGGGTGGATAGATGGAGGGTGGATAGATGGAGGGTGGATAGATGGATAGATGGAGGGTGGATAGATGGAGGGTGGATAGATGATAGATGGAGGGTGGATAGATGGACAGATGGAGGGGTGGATAGATGATAGATGGAGGGGTGGATACTGTAACACGTGTTTGTTTCTCAGTCTGATCACGATCATTTTGTAACAATCCTGCTGCATTTGCTGAATTCACTGGTGATGGTATTCTGTGAGAGTGGGGCCTCTTCCATGGTTCACTATGTTCTTGAATCCTATAAAAGGATAATTGCATGATGTTCATGGAAAATGCGCACAAACAGGTGCATATTGGTAAGTGTACTGCATATAGATAGTTAAAAGCCTTTCATGTGTGTAGAACACAAAGAGGAAGCAGACATGGACAGCACTGCAAACCACTCACAGCCGGCCATTTTTGTGCCCAAACAAACTGTGGCCTCACCTGTGTGTGTCTGTGTGTGCGTGTGCATGAGTGTGTGCATTGCATTTCTAAAGCAAGTCCTGATAACTGTCAGTTTATTTCAGAAGGCCTCCACTGTGCACAATGTCCGTATACCACCCCTGTCTCTCTCTAAGAGGAAGTGAGGTGCTCACACGCCTGTTATTATTCATAACAATTTTTTCCCAAATGAAATGTGTTCTACACTCTTAGAAATAAATGGTTCCAAAAGGGTTCTTTGGCTGTCCCCATAGGAGAACCGTTTTTGGTTCCAGGTAGAACCCACTGTGGAAAGGGTTCCACATGTAACCCAAAAGTGTTCTACCTGGAACCAAATGGGTTCTACCTGGAACCAAAAATGGTTCTTCAAAGGGTCCTCCTATGGGCACAGACAATAACCATGTTATGTTCTGGATAGCACCTTTTTTCCTAAGAGTGTATTTACACTTCTCTTAAACATGCAAAAGATTATGATTAGAAATGCAATTGGATTTCCTCACAGTTTTTCCTTAGCGGTTGGTTTTGCCACATTGCTAACGTGTTAGCTAGTGTAGCTACCAGGGGCCTCCACAGCCCAGTGTCTAACCATCCCAACGTGCTGCAATTGAATATAATTGGCTTTTGCTGAAGCAATTTCAGCTGATGCAATTTGAGCCGATGTGACAGGGAGGTTAGTGGTGTATTAGACCCAATGTGAGGATGAGAATCCACACTGGAGACAGATCATATTGAATCCCCTCTTTTAGCAGGACGCAGAGCCAGCCAGCCAAAGTAATGTTGTGTGGAAGCCATGGGGCTGTGTGGAATCACTGAGAGAGGTTTAGACACTCTGCTATGTGCACCAATGAAGTGCTGGAGAGACACACATAGATATACACACACTCTCGCAACACACAGACACACAAACAAAACATGCATTTTCCCCCCAAAAAAGTGTTGCATCATCTTTGAAATGCAAGAGAAAGGCCATATTATCAGATAGGAGTTGAGGCGCAATTTAGATTTTGGCCACCAGATGGCAGCAGTGTGTGTGCAAAGTTTCAGACTGATTCAGTGAAGAATTACATTACTACACTATATTTTGTATCAAGTCTGCTCAGTTCCAACATTTGACTATAAAAATAGATTTTATAAAACAAAACTATGCTACCTTTTATCTCTGGGACCCTCAGGATGACAAATCAGAGCAAGTTTACTGAATGGAAGTACATTTTTTACCTTCGGGGGTGAATGTATCAAACCAGTTGCCGTGATAAAAGTGTTTTGTTGTTGTGCACTCTCCTCAAACAGTAGCATGGTATTTTTTTTCAGTGTAATAGCTACTGTAAATTGGACAGTGCAGTTAGATTAACAAGAATGTAAGCTTTCTGCCCATATAAGACATGTCTATGTCCTGGAAAGTTGGCTGTTACTTGCAACGTCATTCTAGTCACATTAGCGCACGTTAGCAACAACTGTCCCTGTTTAGGGACACCGATCCCGTAGAGGTTTTAAATCTATGGCAAGACCTGAAAATGGTTGTTTAGCAATCTCTCTGTCAGTCTCCATCTCACAAACACACAAACTCTAATTCAGTCACAAGCAGCATTATCCTCCTCCATTGTTTGCCATACAGAATAGATCCAAATAAAACAACTTCATCCCTTTTATGGAATTCTCAATAATGTCCCTTCATCCCCCAGTAGTGACATAGTGTTACTATGCTCTGTAGTAGGGTAGTGACATAGTGTTACTATGCTCTGTAGTAGTAGTGAGATAGTATTACTATGCTCTGTAGTAGGGTGGTGACATAGTGTTACTATGCTCTGTAGTAGGGTAGTGACATAGTGTTACTATGCTCTGTAGTAGGGTAGTGAATGAGAGCATCAATACCTTTCTCTAACTGCCTTTAGTTGTACTGAGAGAAATGAACAGTGTCAACACCTGTAAATAATTCATCCAGTAGCAGGCTAAAGCCAACCCTCCCAGAGCCCCCACACCCATGATCCTCTCCACGGTTTCATCAGGGCAGTCCTCTCTGATGGGCCACCTTATCCATCACAGCTGAAAGGGAAATGTTGGGCTGTTGAAACACAACAACAGCCACTACAGAACAGACCAGGAAGCCCGACTGTAGCGGGTGGGTTAAGGAGACTGTGGCACCTAGATTGTTAGAGGGAAAGGCGAGAGACGTTCGTTTAAAGGGTGTTTCTATCTCCGCTGTGTTAGAGGAAGGAACATGAGTTATGTTCAACAGACACAATGTTATGGACACGAACAGACAGGAGTTATGTTCAACAGACACAATGTTATGGACAAGAACAGACAGGAGTTATGTTCAACAGACACAATGTTATGGACACGAACAGACAGGAGTTATGTTCAACAGACACAATGTTTTGGACACGAACAGACAGGAGTTATGTTCAACAGACACAATGTTATGGACAAGAACAGACAGGAGTTATGTTCAACAGACACAATGTTATGGACAAGAACAGACGGGCTTCCTTGTGTTTTTTTACACTCAGTCAGGTTCACTATACCTCTACCCTCTTTGCCCTGTCCTCTCTCCTTTCCTTTGCACTCCTGTCCTCTCCTATCTCCTCTCCTTTGCACTCCTGTCCTCTCCTCTCCTTTGCACTCCTGTCCTCTCCTATCTCCTCTCCTTTGCACTCCTGTCCTCTCCTCTCTCCTCTCCTTTGCACTCCTGTCCTCTCCTCTCTCCTCTCCTTTGCACTCCTGTCCTCTCCTCTCTCCTCTCCTTTGCAATCCTGTCCTCTCCTCTCTCCTCTCCTTTGCACTCCTGTCCTCTCCTCTCTTCTCTCCTTTTCACTCCTGTCCTCTCCTATCTTCTCTCCTTTGCACTCCTGTCCTCTCCTATCTTCTCTCCTTTGCACTCCTGTCCTCTCCTCTCTCCTCTCCTTTGCACTCCTGTCCTGTCCTCTCCTATCTTCTCTCCTTTTCACTCCTGTCCTCTCCTTTGCACTCCTGTCCTCTCCTATCTTCTTTCCTTTGCACTCCTGTCCTCTCCTATCTTCTTTCCTTTGCACTCCTGTCCTCTCCTATCTTCTCTCCTTTGCACTCCTCTCCTCTCTCCTTTGCACACTTCTCCTCAGACATCCTCTCCTCTTTTAACATGTCATCTATTCTGCACACTTCTCAGGCATCCTCCTTTCTTCTCTTCATTGCCTCTAAGGGAAGCAATATTTTAACTATAAAATCTCAAATGCATGACAGACGAGTAATCGTGATAATAATATATATTCACTTTGAAAATGGACCCATGCTGGGAAGCTCTCCTTTGTCTTTTTTCTAACCAAACCCTGAATCCTGAGTTATAAGATTGTCAGGCCCTAAACCTTTGTTTACACCTCACAGATCTCTGCTCTCTCGCGCTCTCTCTCTCTCTCTGAGTCAGTCCTCTCTAGTCTCCATATAGACAGTCAGTCCTCTCTAGTCTCCATATAAGGAGTCAGTCCTGTCTTTAGTCTCCATATAGGGAGTCAGTCCTCTCTAGTTTCCATATAGGGAGTCAGTCCTTTCTAGTCTCCATATAGGGAGTCAGTCCTCTCTAGTTTCCATATAGGGAGTCAGTCCTTTCTAGTCCCCATATAGGGAGTCAGTCCTTTCTAGTCTCCATATAGGGAGTCAGTCCTCTCTAGTTTCCATATAGGGAGTCAGTCCTTTCTAGTCTCCATATAGGGAGTCAGTCCTTTCTAGTCTCCATATAGGGAGTCAGTCCTTTCTAGTCTCCATATAGGGAGTCAGTCCTCTCTAGTTTCCATATAGGGAGTCAGTCCTCTCTAGTCTCCATATAGGGAGTCAGTCCCCCCTCTAGTCTCCATATAGGGAGTCAGTCCTCCCTCTATTTCGGAATCAGTCCATTGAGGGAAGTGGAAGGAAATAATTAGCATCATATGGTGAATGGGTTGCTTTCGTATGGCCTATCTATTATCTGATGAGACTCTATGTGGGAGGAAATAGGGAGTAGAATGACAGCCATATTATAACATGTATGAAGAATCTACCCTAATGCTACAGCATATATCAAGGAGATGGATGTGTGGTGCTGGTATTAGCAAGAATGTTATCCATGGAGAAGGGTCATTGTATCATAACATAAGCTATAGGACAGGGTAGCCTATATATAGTCTATAGATGGAACAATGAGACTTACCTATGTATAGTGTTACTGTTGAAAAATAATTATGCTAATTTAGAAATAATAACGTATTACATTAGGGATATAGACTACCACAACTTGTATAACTAACTCATTATATTTCAGGAATGCAGAGTACTATAGCATTAGTCTGTGTGGAAATAGCTTTCATTACATTAACATTACTTGACCATACTGGTAGAATGAACTCTTTTCCCTCTGAAAATACAATGGCCTGATCCTAATCCCTACCTTTCCCCAGTTATGACTCCACAGGGTTTAAAGCCTAATCACCTCTAAGGGCTGACTTGAGAACAGCGATCAGTGGAGGCCTGCTGATTCATTCAGAGAGGGAATTATGGTAATAGGAACCTCTGACCAGTTAGACAGTGGGGAGGTCTGGGGGTCCAACAGGTAGTCAAGTATCTAAATTAAACAATTTAATTGGTAGCACTGGTGTGGAGCACCACAGGAAATAAGACTGTAAAGACATTAGTTTATTATAAAAGCTCAAATGTTCATACGAATACCTGTCATTGAAATTACACATTTTATTTGTGGAATATAAGGTTTCTACATTGTGTAAAAATATTATTTTCCTAATGAGATGCATTACATTGAAAATTGTACGCTTTCTCTTTAAAAACGTCAGGTTTGTGGTGAAGACACAAACCTGTTTAGGGGTAGAAGCTGTTCAACAGTCTAATGGTTTAGGGGTAGAAGCTGTTCAACAGTCTAATGGTTTAGGGGTAGAAGCTGTTCAACAGTCTAATGGTTTAGGGGTAGAAGCTGTTCAACAGTCTAATGGTTTAGGGGTAGAAGCTGTTCAGCAGCCGTTTGGTCTCAGACTTTGTGCTCCGGTACCGCTTGCCGTGTGGTAGCAGAGAGAGCAGTCTATGACTTGGGTGGCTGGAGTCTTTGACAATTTTTAGGGCCTTCCTTTGACATCGCCTGGTATAGAGGTGCTGGATGGCAGGGAGCTTGGCCCCAGTGATTTACTGGGCCGTACACACTACCCTCTGTAGCGCCTTGCGGTCGGACACCAAGCAGTTTCCATACCAAGGGGTGATGCAGCCAGTCAAGATGCTCTCAATGGTGCAGCTGTGAAACCTTTTGAGGATCTGAGGGCCCATGTCAAATCTTTTCAGCCTTCTGAGGGGAAAGAGGCGTTGTCGTGCCCTCTTCACGACTGCGTTGGTGTGTTTGGACCATGATATGGCCTTAGTAATGTGGACACCAAGGTACCTTAAGTCCAGGATTCAGTTGTAGAGGGAAGGGTTTAATCCCAGGGTCCTTAGCTTAGTGATTAACGTGGAGGTCACTATGATGTTGAACGCTAAGCTGTAGTCAATGAGCAGCATTCTCACATAGGTGTTCCTTTAGGTAACATGACTGAACAAAGTGTAAACAAATGGTTAATGATGTCGACGCTTGAGTAGTTTTAAATGGTCAAATGCGGTGAGTAATATGTGACTAGTTTCAGGAAACTGGGCATATGTCGCGCGTCACTACTTCACAGGAGAGCCATTTGAACATAAACGTTTTATCAAAATGCGTTTTTTGGTAGAAATGCCTTCTGGAACATGTACCTTAATAACAAAAGTGTATGCCATCTGTAAATACGAATAAAATTGTTAAATTACAAGCCTAGTTGGTTTAGCCACTGAAAAAGTCATGAACCTTCCCACTAGCAATGATTGGCTGAGATAATGGCTGGGATGGACATGCTGAGAGATGAGTTTGGATTGGTCTTCTGTCTATAAAATGAGTTGCTCAGTATGTGTTGGTAATCCTTTCTAACACAGCTTTTTTTAAAGATATCACGAAGAACTGCAAAAGTGTTGGTAATTTTCTGGAGGACTGAGTTTTGAAATCAGTGGAATGATCGGTGGATGCAGAGTATAATAGCTAAGGAGATGGAGAAAATTCTGGTGTTTGATTGCGAATATGCGGAGGGAGTCGAATAGAGAACACCTGTATTAAACACCTGTCTCCGGAATACATCTTCAAACTAAGGGCAACCATGGCATCTGTGACAGAGAGTCGGTGACGCGTTCATCCATGTTTGCGGTTAAGAGAGTCTATCTAGCTACATTTTCAAATATTAGAAGTTTCTAGCTAGCTACATGTCTAAACAAAAGGCTCTTCTATGCAAGTAACCATTTCAGTGTACCGTTTACACCTTCTGTATCCTGTGCATGTGACAAATACACTTTTATTTGATTTTATTTGATATAGTGTGTGTTTACCAGAGACGGTAATGTGAAGAACAACATGACCTGCACCCAAGTCAAATTAGAATATAACGTTAGGCCAACGAGACAGTATCCAAGTTAAACAATTATCTGATAGATTGCCCTGTTTTATTTTGTCACACCCACAACCGTAAGCTTTTTTCTGTAATTAGCTTACCATTAGCTTGTAAGTAATGATCTTGTTGTGAGTTTATTTTCCTGTAATAATGAATACAAATGAGCTCAAGTTTAGACAGCTATATGATGTGGTCATTATTTGAACTGGCTAGCCAGCTAACTTAACGTTAGCTAGCCAGCTAACTAGCTACAAACAAACCAAAACATTGTTTAGAAAGTTATTTAGTTGCCTGGTTGGTTAGATTGACACATACTAAATACATTTTGAAATGGATGGGTTTATTGGTGTTAAAATACACCAGTTATGTTTTTTTGGACCATCAGGCTGCTGATGTCATGCAGCCTGTCATTTTTGTGTTCATATTTTTTCATAGCGACAAGTTTGATGTCGGACACCGATAGAATGTTCATGATGTCACTGCTACAACTGTCTACAGACAAGTTGATAGACATACAGTACCAGTCAAAAGTTTGGACAAACCTACTCATTCAAGGGTTTTTCTCTATTTTTTTTACTATTTTCTACAGCCTGTAGTCTTGAAATCTTTGGTTCTCGCTCTGTTTAGCACATGGCCTCACATGTGAATCCTTAAAAAGATGGGTGGGGCTAAGGCTTAAGAGGGCAATGTTGAATGGGTGTAGACAAAGTAGAGCTCTCCAGTAGGTGTGCCCAAATATTCAAGGGCCATTTTCTCAAAAGTGGGGTTACAAGTTTATCGACTTTCAAAGGAGAATTACTTCCCCATTGTTCCTCAACTGTAGTGTGTGACATATCGTTTTCTAGCTCTGATTCTCTACTTTTATCCAATATAAAAAACAATTTCAAATGTTGCTACATAAGACCGAATCGAGCCGATCGGTCACATGGGTCAGATCTTTTGACCTGGTTGAGCTGGAAGCAAGCCCATTGTTTTGCTGTAGTAATGGTGCAACCATGATGATAACAAATCTGCACTTGCTCTAGGGCACTCAGAAATAACGGTACATCGAAGCCTTATCATTACAACAATTACTATCTGGTAGATTTTTTTCATAGCGTGCTCCCAAAATAAAATTCCTGGTCGCACAGCAAAATATTTTGTCTCATATGTTCGCACTTTAAAGCCCTGGGTGTAATAGTGTGGGCTCTGCTTTGAGACTACTGAACTAAAGCATGACAGAGACTGGGATTGGGACACTCATGGATTAGCACAAAACACCAGCAAGCCAAATGGATGCGCTAGAAAATGCTAGAAAGTTTTATTTGCGTTTCCCAAATTGTGTCTTAGAATGTCTTACTCACGTCGGTCACGGAGAAGGAGAGCACATAGTCCTTGGTAGCGGTGTTATCCTCACTGTGTTATCCTCAAACCATGCGAAGAAGGTGTTTAGCTTGTCCGGAAGCAAGACGTCGGTGTCCGCGACATGGCTGGGGTTCTCTTTGTAATCCGTGATTGTCTGTAGACCCTGCCACATACGTCTTGTGTCTGAGCCGTTGAATTACGATTCCACTTTGTCTCTGTACTGACATTTTTCCTGTTTGATTGCCTTACGAACCCTTCGTAACTACACTGTTTGTATTCGGCCATATTCCCAGTCACTTTGCCATGGTTGAATGCAGTTTGCGCTTTCATTTTATTTGTTGGTTTGGTTAGGTTTTAATAGTCACTGTGGGTACAACATCTCCTATACACTTCCTGATGATCTCAGTCACTGTATTCGTCAATGTTATTCTCAGAGGCTACCCAGGACATATCCCAGAGCGTGTGATCAAAACAATCTTGAAGCATGGATTCTGATTGGTCAGACCAGCATTGAATAGACCTTAGCATGGGTACTTCCTGTTTGAGTTTCTGCCTATAGGAAGGGAGGAGGAAAATGGAGTCATGATCAGATTTGCCGAAGGGAGGGCGGGGGAGGGCCTTGAAGGCATTTCAAAACGTTGAGTAGCAGTGGTCCAATGTTTTCCCAGGGTGAGTACTACAGTCAATGTGTTGGTAGAACTTCGATAGCATTTTCCTCAGATTTGCTTTGTTAAAATCCCCAGCTGCAATAAATGCAGCCTCAGAATATGTGGTTTCCAGTTTGCATAAAGTCCAATGTAGTTCTTTGAGGGATGTCGTGGTAACGGCTTGAGGGGGAATGTACAGGATGTGACTATAACCAAAGATCAAATCAAATCAAATGTATTCATAAAGCCCTTCTTACATCAACTGATATCTCAAAGTGCTGTACAGAAACCCAGCCTAAAACCCCAAACAGCAAGCAATGCAGGTGTAGAAGCACGGTGACTAGGAAAAACTCCCTAGAAAGGCCAGAACCTAGGAAGAAATCTAGAGAGGAACCAGGCTATGAGGGGTGGCCAGATAAGAGAATTATCGCAGGAGGTAATAGGGTTGGCATTTGATTGTGAGGTATTCTAGGTCTGGTGAACAAAAGGACTTGAGTTTCTCTATGTTTTTGCTTTGTCGTTATGGTGTATTGTGTGTAGATTGATGAAAATTGGGGGAAAAAACATTTAATCAATTTAGGAATAAGGACTTGAGTTTCTCTATGTTTTTGCTTTGTCGTTATGGTGTATTGTGTGTAGATTGATGAAAATTGGAAAAAAAAAAAAAAAAACCATTTAATCAATTTAGGAATAAGGCTGTAACCTAAAAAAATGTGGAAAAGTCAAGGGATCTGAATGCTTTTCGAAGACACTGTATGTGTTAAAAGCTGGGGCGTTATCTGTAGCAAACATGGAGTTCAGGTGTCTAAGATCCCGTTAGCTGGCTGGCTGGGTAAGAAGGGGGGTGAGGGGGCTGAAATATTAAAGCAGCTCACCTGCTGGGGCCAGGGGCATTGATCAGAGGGATAACCCCCCCTCTGATCAGGATGTCTTTGATGATTGCAGAGCTGAATTTGGCAGGGCTCAGACCAAGCCCCCCACGGGGACTCCTGAATCCTGGATCAAAACGGAGGTAAAGAATAGCGACATATGTGTGTGTGGCAGTACTATACTGTGTAACAGTGCACTACTCTGTGTTTAGTGAGACAAGTAGAGAGAGAGACAGAGAGATGGAGTGTGAGGAAAGGGAGATAAAGAGAGAGCTAACCAAAGGGACATGAAAAGCTGTCAGTATTTTGATTTTGTTCACTGGTAACAGAGTGTGAAACTTTGATGAGGGATTTGCATCTCTGGACGTGTATGAAGAGGTGGCCTTTGTTCCTGTCTCCGAAAGCTGGGACACTGGGAGTCCCATCCTCCCTTCCTGCTACCACCTCACCTCCCTCCTTCTGGACCTCTCTCTCTCCTCTGGGGCCAGTCCAATACCCCCATCCTGTCATGTCACAGTCACAGAGAGCACATGCTGATACCCATTAAAAAACTACTGGGGGAAACATTCCCCCTTGTAGCAAACCCCATACATTATTTTGTATGTATCCTTCTCTACCCAGGAAATGGCAGTGGGGCCACGATATCCCAGTCTGATGTTAGACTCCCTGTCACCAGGAAATGGCCATGGGGCCGCGGTATCCCAGGCTGATTATTGTTTGAATGGCACTTATCAAAGTGTTTGAATGCTGCCGGAGGGGATGGCTGTCGTTTTATGGGCTCCTAACCAGTTGTGCTATTTTCTGTGTTTTTTCGCATTGTTTGTAACTTATTTTGTACATAATGTTGATGCTGCCGTCTCATATGACCAAAAAGAGCTTCTGGATATCAGAACAGATATTACTCACCTTGAACTGGACGAAGATAATTTTTTTTATGAGTCTGACGCAAAGGATATAATGTTTCTCCCAGACAATGCCCAAATCCCCGGCATTCACATGAAGAAAATAAGGAGATACAGGGGTCGGAGATCAGGGTGCCTTATGAGAGTTCATTGGTGTGTGGGTAACCTGCTTATACCATCTGTTCTATTGGCCAAAGTGCAATCACTGGAGAAAAAAACTGGATGAGCTCCGTTCGAGACTATCCTACCAACGGGACATTAAAAACTGTAATATCTTATGTTTCAACGAGTCGTGGCTGAACGACGACACGGATAATATACAGTTGGCTGGGTTTTCTGTGCAACGGCAGGACAAAACAGCTACGTCCGGTAAGACGAGGGGTGGGGGTGTGTGTCTATTTGTCAATAACAGCTGGTGCGCGAGTCTCGAGGTATTGCTCGCCTGAGGTAGGGTACCTCATGATAAGCTGTAGACCACACTATCTACCAAGAGAGTTTTCATCTATATTTTTCGTAGCCATCTATTTACCACCACAAACCAACGCTGGCACTAAGACCGCACTCAACGAGCTGTATGAGGCTATAAGCAAACAAGAAAATGCTCATCCAGAAGCGGCGCTCCTAGTGGCCGGGGACATTAATGCAGGCAAACTTAAATCCGTTTGGCCTCATTTCTACCAGCACGTGCAACCAGAGGAAAAAGAAAACTGGACCACCTTTACTCCACACACAGAGATGTGTACAAAGCTATCCCTCGCCCTCCATTTGAAAAATGACCATAATTCTGTCCTCCTGATTCATAGATTGAAATATGTTCCGAGATTGAGGAGTATACCACCTTAGTCACCGGCTTCATCAATAAGTATATCGATGACATCGTCCGCACAGTGACCATACGTACATATCCCAACCAGAAGTCATGGGTTACAGGCAACATCAACACCGAGATAAAGGCTAGAGCTGCCGCTTTCAAGAAGCGGGACACTAATACGGATGCTTATAAGAACTCCCGCTATGCCCTCAGACACACCATGAAATAGGCAAAATGTCAATACAGGAATAAGATTAAATCCTACTACACCGGCTCTGATGCTCGTCGGTTGTGGTAGGTTTGCTAACTATTACGGACAACAAATGGAAATCCACCTGCGAGCTGCCCAGTGTCGCAAGTCTGGCAGATGGGCTAAATGCCTTTTTGATCGCTTCGAGGCAAGCAACACTAAAGCATGCATGAGAGCACCAGCTGTTCCAGACGTTTGTGTGATCACGCTCTCCGTAGCCGATGTTAGCTAAACCTTTAAACAGGTCAACATTCACGAGGCCATGGTGCCAAACTGATTACCAGGGCGTGTACTCAGAGCATTCACAGACCAACTGGCAAATGTCTTAACTGACATTTTCAACCTCTCCCTGACTGAGTCTGTAATGCCTACATGTTTCAAGAAGACCACCATTGTGCCTGTGCCCAAGAAAGCTTAGGTAACCTGCCTAAATGACTACCGCCCTGTAGCACTCACTTCAGGTAGCCATGAAGTGCTTTGAAAGGCTGGTCATGGCTCACATCAACACCATCATCCCGGAAACCCTAGACCCACTCCAATTCGCATACCGCCCCAACAGATCCACAGATGACGCAATCTCAATCTCACTCCACACTGCCATTTCCCACCTGGACAAAAGGAACACCTATGTGAGAATGCTGTTCATTGACTACAGCTCAGCGTTCATCAACATAGGGCCCATGAAGCTCATCACTAAGCTAAGGAACCTGGAACTAAACACCTCCCTCTGCAACTAGATTCTGGACTTCCTGATGGGCCGCACACCAGAAGGTAAGGGTAGGCAACAACACATCTGCCACGCTGATCCTCAACACTGGGGCCCCTCACGGGTGTGTGCTTAGTCCCCTCCTGTACTCCATGTTCACCCACGACTGCGTGGTCAAGCACGACTCCCAACACCATCATTAAGTTTGCTGACGACACAACGGTGGTAGGCCTGATCACCGACAACAAGGAGACAGCCTATAGGGAGGAGGTCACAGACATGGCAGTGTGGTGCCAGGACAAAAACCTCAACCTCAACGTGAGCAAGACAAAGGAGATGGTCGTGGACTACAGGAAAAGGAGGGCCGAAGTCGACAGGTCTGTATTGGAGCGGGTCGAGAGTTTCAAGTTCCTTGGTGTCCACATCACCAACAAACTATCATGGTCCAAACACACCAAGAATGTTGTGAAGAGGGCATGACAATGCATTTTCCCCCTCAGGAGACTGAAAAGATTTAGCTTGGGTCTCCAGATCCTCAAAACGTTCTACAGCTGCAGAGCATCCTGACCGGTTGCCTCACCTCCTGGTATGGCAACTGCTCGTCTTCCGACCGTGAGGCACTACAGAGAGTAGTGTGTACAACCCAGTACATCACAGGGGCCAAGCTTCCTGCCATCCAGGACCTATATAGTAGGCGGTGTCAATTTTCAAAGACTACAGTCACCCAAGTCATAGACTGTTCTCTCTGCTACCGCACGGCAAGCAGTACCGGGGCTCCAAGTCTAGGTCCAAAAGGCTCCTGAACAGCTTCTACCCTAAACCCATAAGACTGCTGAACAATTAATCAAATGGCCACCCGGACTATTTGTATTGACCCCCCCCAAATGACCTCGACTAACCTCTACCCCCGCACATTGACTCGGTACCGGTACCCCTGTATATAGCCTCGTTATTGTTATTTTATTGTCTTACTTAAAAAAAACTATTTTTTACTTTAGTTTATTTTGTAAATATTTTTATAACTCTATTTTCTTAAAACTGCATTGATGGTTAAGGTCTTGTAAGTAAGTATTTCACGGTAAGATCTACCTACACCTGTTCTATTCGGCGCATGTGACATATAAAATTGGATTTGATGTTTGACTCCCTGAATCTCTCAGAGGAAAAATAAGCTAGAAGGGAGGGTTGGTGTGTGACACTGGGACAACAGGGTGAGAGACAGAAAGAAAGAAAGAAAGAAAGAAAGAAAGAAAGAAAGAAAGAAAGAGGAGTTTGTTAGTGAGGGAGGTATTTGAAGAGGCAAAAAATATTCTTGGGGGCGGGGGCGTGGGGTATTTGTATTCTAATGGCAGGGGTAGTCGTGGATACGCCTAGGTGACTGGGAAACATGCAAGCGGAGGAAGTTGGTGAGCTGTTATTCCACAAGCTTGCCTCAGATACCCACGCTGATTAAAAGGGACATGTTTGTGTCCCAAATGACACCCTATGTAGTGCACTTCTAATTACTAAGGCCCATAGGGCTCTGGTCAAACGTGGTGCACTATATAGGGAATAAGGAACCATTTGGGGCGCAGACCCACAGAATGCTGCCTGGGAGGAAGAGAGGTAACTACAGGTCACTCAGTTCATCAGACAGGAACACGTCTCTGTTCGCTCTCTAACCGCTTAGACGTTACAGGCCTACAGGGGTGACGTAATGTAAGCCTGGTTCATATGGTTGCAGAAGGGCCCTTTATCTAGGAGCAGTTATTAAGGACACACAGATAAGAGATAGAGAAAATGTGTTGTAGGGAGAAAGACAGAAAAAACTGTTGAATATCATTTAAAAAAATGTATTTAACCACATACTGCCTGCAGGCATAGAATTCACATGGAGACAGCCAGTTTACCAACCAACAGATGTTTAAAACTACAGCTCCTAGCTCTCACACCAAAATAAAATGTTAAGTTTTGATGACATCAGAATCTTGTCGGGCCGACCGCCTCATTTGGCAGGTCTTTCTGAGAGCTCAGAGAATGATGATTCATACGCGGTGGCAACAAAAGCCCTTGTCAAACGTTTGTCTTCTTTCCATAATGTTCCCAAATCGCTTGGCTTTGTAGGCCAATGAAAACAGCTTAGTCATTGTGAACGTTCTTCCCCCAGTCAATGATGATCTACATAGAAGCCTAAGAGGGATTAGCAAGGAAACATGATTGCTTTGACAGCAGCAGGCTAAACTACAGCGCTCTGAGGTGAGCCTAGAGCACAGCGGCTCTCTACTGTAGTGTACTGAACCACACTGCTCAGGTCTGCTCTGCCATAGAAGTCTGTTTTAAACCAGGCTCTTTGGACGGACAGACAGACAGACAGAGACAGACAGACAGAGACAGACAGACAGAGACAGACAGACAGAGACAGAGACAGACAGAGACAGACAGACAGACAGACAGAAGGAGATGCAGTCGTTGTTGGTGTGCATCTGTAAGTTGTTGTTCATATGTGTATGTTTGTATCTGTTGTGAATATATATTTTTATTTTAAGGCCTCTTGACAAGAGAGATACAGCCCTGCTCTTAGACCTTAGAAGGCCTTTTGACTAGAGAGATACAGCCCTGCTCTTAGTGTTAGAAGACCTTCTGACTAGAGAGATACATCCCTGCTCTTAGTGTTAGAAGGCCTTTTGACTAGAGAGATACAGCCCTGCTCTTAGTGTTAGAAGACCTTCTGACTAGAGAGATACATCCCTGCTCTTAGACCTTAGAAGGCCTTTTGACTAGAGAGATACAGCCCTGCTCTTAGTGTTAGAAGACCTTCTGACTAGAGAGATACATCCCTGCTCTTAGTGTTAGAAGGCCTTTTGACTAGAGAGATACAGCCCTGCTCTTAGTGTTAGAAGACCTTCTGACTAGAGAGATACATCCCTGCTCTTAGACCTTAGAAGGCCTTTTGACTAGAGAGATACAGCCCTGCTCTTAGTGTTAGAAGACCTTCTGACTAGAGAGATACATCCCTGCTCTTAGTGTTAGAAGGCCTTTTGACTAGAGAGATACAGCCCTGCTCTTAGTGTTAGAAGACCTTCTGACTAGAGAGATACATCCCTGCTCTTAGACCTTAGAAGGCCTTTTGACTAGAGAGATACAGCCCTGCTCTTAGTGTTAGAAGACCTTCTGACTAGAGAGATACATCCCTGCTCTTAGTGTTAGAAGGCCTTTTGACTAGAGAGATACAGCCCTGCTCTTAGTGTTAGAAGACCTTCTGACTAGAGAGATGCAGCCCTGCTCTTAGTGTTAGAAGGCCTTTTGACTAGAGAGATACAGCCCTGCTCTTAGTGTTAGAATACATTTTGACTAGAGAGATACAGCCCTGCTCTTAGTGTTAGAATACATTTTGACTAGAGAGATACAGCCCTGCTCTTAGTGTTAGAATACATTTTGACCAGAGAGATACAGCCCTGCTCTTAGTGTTAGAAGACATTTTGACCAGAGAGATACAGCCCTGCTCTTAGTGTTAGAAGACCTTCTGACTAGAGAGATGCAGCCCTGCTCTTAGTGTTAGAAGGCCTTTTGACTAGAGAGATGCAGCCCTGCTCTTAGTGTTAGAAGACCTTCTGACTAGAGAGATGCAGCCCTGCTCTTAGTGTTAGAAGGCCTTTTGACTAGAGAGATACAGCCCTGCTCTTAGTGTTAGAATACATTTTGACTAGAGAGATACAGCCCTGCTCTTAGTGTTAGAATACATTTTGACTAGAGAGATACAGCCCTGCTCTTAGTGTTAGAAGACATTTTGACCAGAGAGATACAGCCCTGCTCTTAGTGTTAGAAGGCCTTTTGACTAGAGAGATACAGCCCTGCTCTTAGTGTTAGAATACATTTTGACTAGAGAGATACAGCCCTGCTCTTAGTGTTAGAATGCATTTTGACTAGAGAGATACAGCCCTGCTCTTAGTGTTAGAAGACATTTTGACCAGAGAGATACAGCCCTGCTCTTAGTGTTAGAAGGCCTTTTGACCAGAGAGATACAGCCCTGCTCTTAGTGTTAGAATATATAGTCTAGCTGTGCACCTCCTCTTACCCTCTCTTCTCTGGGGGAGAAGACTAGCCGCCAATCCTGATTTGCAAAGAGCTCTTGTTGATCAGCTCCTTTGTTTTAGTCTTTCGTCATTTGTGCCTGGGCAACAGTAACCATGGACAGGAAACGAGAGCCCTCGTTGATGAGTGGCACCACTGATGAGCTCTTTAGATCTCAGTAGTGGAGGGCCAGAGAGTGGGCAGTATTCTGCATCCGTTACTCCCCCCCCCCCCCCCCCCCCCCTCTCAGGTCCTGGTCTCATCTCACCTCTCAGGTGTCCTGGTCTCATCTCACCTCTCAGGTCCTGGTCTCATCTCACAGTGGGAGCCTGTTGTTTACTATTAACTTGAGCCCGGTTGCTTTCATCTAGTGTTTTTATTTATCTTTTCACATCAGCGATCATGAAGAACAGGACACAAAGGAAGGGACATTTTGGTGTTTTCCAGACAGAAAGGGAGGGTGCGATAGAGGGAGGGAAAGAGAACAATTTGAGAGCCTGTGTAATGGAGGGGAGGGAGGGGGGAATGTAGGGAGATGGTGGAATAAGGAAAATAAGAAAGAAAGGGGGGTGGCAGGGCAGACCAAAAATACTGGGATTTTGTATTGCTTTGTGTATTGCCGTCTACATCACAGCTGAACAGAGACCGAGACCAGATCATCTGTCACAGAGGAACATAATGACATTCTGGTGCCTCTCAAATCTCTAGGCATTCAAAATATTCCCCCCACCCTTTCTGCTAAATCTACCCCCCACCCCCCCCACTGCCCACTCTGCTTACACACACATTTGGAATATGGTAACCTTTGCAGTCTGTTTTGCTTTCAAGGCGGTGGCCATTTCTAATTGAAATGAATTCTATGCTTGTCAGCGGGAAGAAAATGTCCTCCTCTATTGTCCCGGGCCTTTGTAGCTCCCCTCCTATTCCCTGTCCCTCCATCAGTGATTTTTAATAATAAATCTGTAATTTGTCATGTGGTCCAGCGTGCTGCGCTGTGTGAGGGGGCTGTGTGGGTTGGTGTGTGCATGCATTTATGTGTGTGTGTGTGTGTGTGTTTGGCGTGGAGGAAGTGAGGGTTTGTCTGGGAGGGAATAACAGGGACTCACACAGGGCGTTGATTCATGCAGCCATCGTGGAGCACAACGGGAACATTGGTTTCCAAAAGGCATTTTTAGGAACTGCTTGTAGCTCCCTGCAGAGACCATCAGTCACTCAGTGTTCTGCTGAATACCGGGTGGAGGCTTTGGGGATTTCAGAGTAATGTGGGTTATAAACATTTGACTCTTAATATTTCAAGATAAATTTGATAATTTAACATATAATATAACATATGCATTTAGCAGATGCTTTTAAAGGGACTTACAGTCGTGTGAAAATGCATTTTTTACGTTTTAGATTTTTTTTTTAAATTTAGTAATTCAGTTAAGATGCAGCTAATTACTGACCGTCTTTTACCTTCAATTGGATTGTTGTTCATTGTCATCTAGTGATGGATTGACATTTGTAGGCTAATGTTTTTACATAAAGGTATTGTAACTCCCTTTGTCCACTGGGCTTTGTGCAAGGCAGACGTAGAGGGAGGGGCTGGGGAGGGAGATGAGTTGCTAATGGACTGGCAGTAATAGGGTAATGGGGAGTGTGTGTGTGTATTTAGGGGGTGGGGATGTTGGGGGGGATATCACTAGATTACAGGGCTGGAGGGAGACGAGGTGGGGATGGGTCAGTAGAGATTGATATCATTAAAACAATGACCCTGTCAAGGAGACTGAACTTCCAGGGGGGTGGTATAGGGTAGGACCTATGGGGGTTGGAGAGGGGATGGGGGGAATTGCTGTCTGAATGTTTAATAAATCAATGCAGGTCAGCTCTTAGAGCCAGATGTAACCCAGATGGTATATCATAGTGTTATGTGTGTCTGTCTCCTAGTGGGTGCATATGTCACCTCTAATGAAAGTGGTAGAGCAGAATGATATGACCTCTGTTACGTACGCCTCTTGGAGGAGGGAACGCAACACCCTGCTACAACTCAACTCCCCGGGGAGTGAAAAAAAGGTGATGTGATTGTAGGTGCGGGTAAGGGTGACAGAGGCAGAGAATATTACTGTTTACAGGGAATTTATTCTTCCTAAACACTCCCAAGGTGCCTTGCCCTTCCCCCCCTGGGAACAAATGAAACAGAATGTCACCAAACTCAGTGAACAATTTAAATAAACAAAAAAAACACTAAGTCCTATGGCATACACACACCTCTGCAGGAGCAGCTACAAAACACTAAGTCCTATGGCATACACACACCTCTGCAGGAGCGGCTACAAAACACTAAGTCCTATGGCATACACACACACCTCTGCAGGAGCAGCTACAAAACACTAAGTCCTATGGCATACACACACCTCTGCATGAGCGGCTACAAAACACTAAGTCCTATGGCATACACACACCTCTGCATGAGCGGCTACAAAACACTAAGTCCTATGGCATACACACCTCTGCAGGAGCAGCTACAAAACACTAAGTCCTATGGCATACACACACCTCTGCAGGAGCGGCTACAAAACACTAAGTCATATGGCATACACACACCTCTGCAGGAGCAGCTACAAAATACTTTACAACACTTTCTGCCCAACAACCAACACAGCAAATACAAAGAAGCTCTCTCTCCTAACACAGGAACACTGGCTTTTCAAGCTGCAGAAGGAGTCGGTAATTGCAGACAGCTGTATCCCCTGACGAGAGGGCGGGGTCAGAGCTCCAATTAGTGATGGGCCGACCAATGAGGTACTTTGGAATCCAGGAAGCCATTTCCTGAAATACACACACATACAAACCCACAACACAGAAACTGGGGAACATAACAATCTCGTATTGGCCCCAGGCACAATGACAACTAGCTGGCCTGTGATTTGGAAGAATACCCCTACTCACACACACACCTGTTCAAATAGCTCTGCTCCTTCACACACCTTCCATGTTAGTCCAAGGGGCTGGGTTTGATAGGCTGATAGCACTTTATACAGTACATACGGCTGGCGTAAACCCTCTACATTTTCTCCATCTTCCATATCTACCTTTTCACTCCCCTCCACCTTAACAATAGGCCTTTTGTCTGTTGCCTAATTACCAGGCTGTGAAGCTAACGCAGGCTGGCATACAGAACCCTGTCTTTATAATCTGTTTGATTTTATATTCAGACCCACAACAACAATCACTGGCAAACGACTTCAAAAGACGGTGAGGGAAATAAAGCGTGCGGTGCATACGAATAAAGATAGATGATTATGTTGTAGCGAGCAGGGCAATTGCTGGAGATCAATTTCTAGTGATTTAATTTGGAGGGAAATGTGGCGTTGTGGCGTGGCACTGGAATGTGTTTGGCCTACCGTGGCACTGGAATGTGTTTGGCCTACCGTGGCACTGGAATGTGTTTGGCCTACCGTGGCACTGGAATGTGTTTGGCCTACCGTGGCACTGGAATGTGTTTGGCCTACCGTGGCACTGGAATGTGTTTCGCCTACCGTGGCACTGGAATGTGTTTGGCCTACCGTGGCACTGGAATGTGTTTGGCCTACCGTGGCACTGGAATGTGTTTGGCCTACCGTGGCACTGGAATGTGTTTGGCCTACCGTGGCACTGGAATGTGTTTGGCCTACCGTGGCACTGGAATGTGTTTCGCCTACCGGGGCACTGGAATGTGTTTCGCCTACCGGGGCACTGGAATGTGTTTCGCCTACCGTGGCACTGGAATGTGTTTGGCCTACCGTGGCACTGGAATGTGTTTGGCCTACCGTGGCACTGGAATGTGTTTCGCCTACCGGGGCACTGGAATGTGTTTGGCCTACCGTGGCACTGGAATGTGTTTCGCCTACCGTGGCACTGGAATGTGTTTCGCCTACCGTGGCACTGGAATGTGTTTCGCCTACCGTGGCACTGGAATGAGTTTCGCCTACCGGGGCACTGGAATGTGTTTGGCCTCCCGTGGCACTGGAATGTGTTTCGCCTACCGTGGCACTGGAATGTGTTTCGCCTACCGGGGCACTGGAATGTGTTTGGCCTACCGGGGCACTGGAATGTGTTTCGCCTACCGTGGCACTGGAATGTGTTTCGCCTACCGTGGCACTGGAATGTGTTTCGCCTACCGTGGCACTGGAATGTGTTTCGCCTACCGTGGCACTGGAATGAGTTTCGCCTACCGGGGCACTGGAATGTGTTTGGCCTACCGTGGCACTGGAATGTGTTTGGCCTACCGTGGCACTGGAATGTGTTTCGCCTACCGGGGCACTGGAATGTGTTTGGCCTACCGGGGCACTGGAATGTGTTTGGCCTACCGTGGCACTGGAATGTGTTTCGCCTACCGGGGCACTGGAATGTGTTTGGCCTACCGGGGCACTGGAATGTGTTTGGCCTACCGGGGCACTGGAATGTGTTTGGCCTACCGGGGCACTGGAATGTGTTTGGCCTACCGTGGCACTGGAATGTGTTTCGCCTACCGTGGCACTGGAATGAGTTTCGCCTACCGGGGCACTGGAATGTGTTTGGCCTACCGGGGCACTGGAATGTGTTTGGCCTACCGTGGCACTGGAATGTGTTTCGCCTACCGGGGCACTGGAATGTGTTTCGCCTACCGGGGCACTGGAATGTGTTTCGCCTACCGGGGCACTGGAATGTGTTTGGCCTACCGTGGCACTGGAATGTGTTTCGCCTACCGGGGCACTGGAATGTGTTTCGCCTACCGGGGCACTGGAATGTGTTTGGCCTACCGTGGCACTGGAATGTGTTTCGCCTACCGTGGCACTGGAATGAGTTTCGCCTACCGGGGCACTGGAATGTGTTTGGCCTACCGTGGCACTGGAATGTGTTTGGCCTACCGTGGCACTGGAATGTGTTTCGCCTACCGGGGCACTGGAATGTGTTTGGCCTACCGGGGCACTGGAATGTGTTTGGCCTACCGGGGCACTGGAATGTGTTTGGCCTACCAGAGGAAGGGAGTTGTACTCGAGGCGAGGTGAAAGCTGCTGAACTGTTACTTTAGGGCCTAATGCAATCACAGCTTAGTACAGAGATATCTAGCTCCACACAATAATATAGGCTCTAATGTCTGGACTCTATTGTGAATTCTAATTTCTGGACCGAAGAATAGAATTGAGGCAATGCGAGAAAGCGAGAGGCTGGGGGGGGAGAGAAAGAGAGAGGGGGGAGAAAGAGAGGAAGAGAGGGGAGGTAGAGAAAGAGAGGGAGAGAGAGGGGGGGTAGAGAAAAAGAGGGGGAGAGAGGGGGGAGAAAGATGCACAGAGGAGGAAAGTGGTTGAACAGATAGAGATTGAGATAGAGCGATAGACAAATACCATCTATAGACTCCCTTTTTCGCAGAGATGAAACAAGCAATTTTTAGAGCATTACAGTCGGGATTATTTTGATGTATTTTCTTTCCCGTGCCCTGTTGATTTCTTCCCGGCAGTAAGTAAACTCCTTTGTGGCCATACTCCCTGCTCCCAGCCTGTAAGCACCTTCTTATGTAAACTGGGGCCGGAAGACCCCGCTGATTTGGAGGTCTTGAGCTGTGGCACGTTGCTGACCCACACAGGTCCTGTCTGGGAAAAGCCTGGCGTCTCAGAATCAATGGCATGGAGTATAACAACAGGACAAACAAGTGTTTCAGACGAGGGCAATGCCTTTTGCCAAAACACTGAGTTAAACTGCACCGCACTCAGTTGAAGTGGGAAAAGAGTTTCACTTTCGTTTTGTGGCTACCGTATCCTGCAAGCCTATTGGTTGATAAGCTTGTTTCTTATTAGTGCAGTCATGAACAGATTCCTGTCCACCCCACCTGAAGGGCAGTGCTCTAATAATGTTTTACAGCTTTTTCATTCTATTTTTTATTTAGAAATAATCTTATTGAATAATTTCATATATTTCATGTGATAAGGCCACACAGAGGGCCATAGATAATTACAAACACCTGTGATAAGAAGTAGCCCACTAAGAATGGGGTAGTTTGCTGGTTAACTTTGAAAGTTTCCAGTAATATACCCTCCATGTGGAACCCTAGACACTCCACACACCCTCTCTCCCATCCACACCCTGTATATTCTTTCCTTAGAAAGATTGCTTAACTAAAACACAAAAAATCCTCAAGTCTTGAACAACAAGAAAAAAACAAAAGAAAGAAAGGAAAGAGAGAGAGAAGTGTAAGGCTGCGTCAATGTCTGGTTTCTAAGAATCAACACACACACAGGCACAGGGGAAAGAGCTTAACCTTTGTGAAGCAGCTGTATGAAGCTGTAGTGCTGCCGAGCTAGCGTTAGCTTGGCTTTCTCAACGCGCCTTACCTTCTTCCCTTCATATTCCTCCCTGTTATCTAGGCCAGGCCTCTGAAATACACACCAGGCTCACAGATAAATCTGTCTGACTGTCGCCCGATGTGTTTGTGCTGTTTGATTTTGTTTTCACGATGGGTTTATTTTCCTGACGTGTGGGAGGGAGGTGAGCTTCTCCTAGATATTGCTATAAAACCCTCTTAGCATGTCTTATTTGAGAGTTGGGTGTTTTTCCTCGCTGTCCCATGTTTCTTGTCCAGATTTGAACTGGTACCTTAAACACACTCAGATAGCAAAGGCTAGGGACCAGAGGAGGCTGTTGGGAGAAGCTATAGGAGGACGGGCTCATTGTAATGGCTGGAACATAATCAATGGAATGGTACCAAACGAATCAAACATGGAAACAAGTTGTTAGACTCCATTCCATTGATACCATTTCAGCCATTACAAACAGTTGGGCCGTTAAAAAACAACAAATAAAAAACATCATGGGAACTGAAGGTTGCTTTTCAGTGTGGCTGGCTGAATCCTGCTCCAGGCTGAGGGGTGTTTGATAATCTCTTATCAAACAGTCTTTCTGCAGGCGTCTGGTCTGTATAGGATCCCTCACATCTCTGGCAGGTCCTTTGTAGTGCATCCATACGCTCTCTATACATCAACCTGGACTGTCAACTCTTATGTAGAGGACAGGAGCCGGTGCTTTTAGCCACACTGGGTTGAGTTTTCATAGCTTTTACCGCCATTTTCACTTCCTCTCATCATTCAGTATCTAGACAGGTCTTTCCTCTTTAACACTGCGCCACTTTTCTACCCCCATACCTCTCTCATTCATACACACAAGTACAGGTGTATAAAACACTATAGTGGCTAAAACGCTATAGTCTTGCATTGCAGTTTAGAGAATGTCGTGTTGACTAGGGATGTAACGTACACATATCCGTACCAAAACATTCGGTATGGGGATCTCGGTTCCGTCCGTACTGTGAATCCGAATGAATACATAAACAAATAATATTTACAAATGAAAAACACGAGGCCTATAAGACATGCATACTGCGTTGTAGGCCTATACCTCTTGAGTAAATCTGAGTTGAAATGTTTTTCTTCAGGCTATTCAATTATAACTAGAGTCAAAATTCTAATCTTAACTAGCGCATTTGAAACTGTCATTTTGTGAGGCGCAGCCCGGAACTAGTTTTGTACCATGGCGAATGGTGGGGTGGATAAACCAGGAGCATTCTCCATCATCGTTTAAATCTCCAGTTTGGGAACATTTTGGCTTCCCGGTAGATTACAACAGCGATGGACAGTTGTGGATAAAACATTAACAGTATGTCGCCACGGTCATCGAGAATAGCCTATGCAGCTGCCAACACCTCAAATATGTTGACACATTTACACCGACATCACCCTAGTATATCGGAGTCAGACGGAAACGCAAATAAACAACAACACAACATCGTCTCCGCTCTGCATTCAAGCAGACATTGGCAGCTGATTTTGACCAGGCCCAAGAAATTACAATAGCGATAGGTAGGCTATGTTTATTTGTTTTTACAGTCTTTGATTTATAGCCGCAGGTACGCTCCCATTCTCGTGGGTTGAGAATAGCGAGTTTCAGTAGGGGTTTCAGCACCTCGTGGGTTGAGAATAGCGAGTTTCAGTAGGGGTTTCAGCACCTCGTGGGTTGAGAATAGCGGGTTTCAGTAGGGGTTTCAGCACCTCGTGGGTTGAGAATAGCAGGTTTCAGTAGTGGTTTCAGCACCTCGTGGGTTGAGAATAGCGGGTTTCAGTAGGGGTTTCAGCACCTCGTGGGTTGAGAATAGCAGGTTTCAGTAGGGGTTTCAGCACCTCGTGGGTTGAGAATAGCGGGTTTCAGTAGGGGTTTCAGCACCTCGTGGGTTGAGAATAGCAGGTTTCAGTAGGGGTTTCAGCACCTCGTGGGTTGAGAATAGCAGGTTTCAGCACCTCGTGGGTTGAGAATAGCGGGTTTCAGCACCTCGTGGGTTGAGAATAGCGGGTTTCAGCACCTCGTGGGTTGAGAATAGCGGGTTTCAGTAGGGGTTTCAGCACCTCGTGGGTTGAGAATAGCCCGTTTCAGTAGGGGTTTCAGCACCTCGTGGGTTGAGAATAGCGGGTTTCATTGGCGGTTTCAGCACCTCGTGGGTGAAGAATAGCGGGGTTCAGCACCTCGTGGGCTGAGAATAGTGGGTTTCAGTAGGGGTTTCAGCACCTCGTGGGTTGAGAATAGCGGGTTTCAGTAGGGGTTTCAGCACCTCGTGGGTTGAGAATAGCGGGTTTCAGTAGGGGTTTCAGCACCTCGTGGGTTGAGAATAGCGGGTTTCAGTAGGGGTTTCAGCACCTCGTGGGTTGAGAATAGCAGGTTTCAGTAGGGGTTTCAGCACCTCGTGGGTTGAGAATAGCGGGTTTCAGCACCTCGTGGGTTGAGAAAGGCAGGTTTCAGTAGGGGTTTCAGCACCTCGTGGGTTGAGAATAGCGGGTTTCAGTAGTGGTTTCAGCACCTCGTGGGTTGAGAATAGCGGGTTTCAGTAGTGGTTTCAGCACCTCGTGGGTTGAGAATAGCGGGTTTCAGTAGTGGTTTCAGCGCCTCGTGGGTTGAGAATAGCGGGTTTCAGTAGTGGTTTCAGCACCTCGTGGGTTGAGAATAGCGGGTTTCAGTAGTGGTTTCAGCACCTCATGAAAGTGCTCGAGCCACATTGTGAACTTCCCTCTTCCACCCATTTCAGTAAACAGCTAATACCTGCTCTATAGGAAGCCAGTGACTGGGCCAGTGCACCCCGTGTTGCGCTAACAGCCCATCACATTACCCAGAGTGGGAGATGTACGATGCTACAGCTACGCATCTGCCACTGGAGGAGGCAATGTCATGGTGTGTTTAAAACCAGGTCGGGAGTAGGAATTTACCACACACGACTGGGAAAAATCCACTTGAACAACCCCTTAATAACTGGTAGTTTATGGTTGACACGGCTTGTTGGCCATTAACCAATCAGTGTTTTTTCAAAGTGTTCAAATCACATGAATGTATCCAATTGGTATTTACGACTTCACTGGTAAATTCCCACCTCCCACATGGTTACAAACACAGCATCAGAGTGGAAACTTGAGAGGCCCAACATACTGTAACAATCTGGTCACAACAGGCAATGCAAGGAACATTGTGAATGTGGTACATTGTGAAGGGCATTTAATTTTCCTGCTGTACCAAAACGAACTAAACCGTGACCATACGTACCAAACTGTGGGTTTGGTGAACCGTTACAGTCCTAATGTTGACTAAATATAACTAGTTTATACCTGCACACTCCATTGTACACACCAAAAATATGTCTTTCAATTTATCCAACACGGATATTGGAAGGTGTCCTGATATTATTTATTTTTTTTACCTTTATTTAACTAGGCAAGTCAGTTAAGAACAAATTCTTATTTTCAATGACGGCCTAGGAACAGTGGGTTAACTGCCTGTTCAGGGGCAGAACGACAGATTTGAACTTGCAACCTTCCGGTTACTAGTCCAACGCTCTAACCACTAGGCCACCCTGAGTGATAGGGTGTCTTAGAGGGTCTGTTCCATGTCCTGCCATGTGGAAAAACCCAGCACTGTTGCTCCTTCAGGACCAGATTCTTCCACTTCAAACGTTACATTCAAATGTCCCTATCTCCTTCCACCACACCAGGAAGTCCTAGGGCTCAGTCATATCCTATCCGGACTATAGAAAGGCCGATCGCGCTCCCTCCTCCTCCTCGACCAGTTGATTCTTCATTGGGGAAAGGTTCTGCACTTTTCCTACCACATTGGACTTATTATCTACGTATCTTATGGCCTTCTCTTCTCTCTTCTGATCCCAGCTCATCTGATTTCTCCCTTGTTTCAGAGAGTTGATGTTGTTGCCTCTCACTTCTGTTTTCTACATGGTTGATCTTATGCTTACTCTGATGTAAAGCTAAAGTTACCTTGTCTTTAGATTGTCTTTAGCCTCTCTCACAGATTTGTCCTCTGTGGTTTCTTCCCTCCTCACAAGTCAAACAGATGAGCTTATTGTCCATCTCACAGAAGAGCTTCAGAGTTTCTCCACGATCATCTACTCCTTTTCCCCCCTCTCTTGTCACACTATGTTCCTCCATTCTCAGCTAGTCTGCCAGTCTGTTGGTCTGGAAGTTTCTGTCTGTGACTGGAGTTCAGCTCTCATTGCCGTGTTGGGGTCAAGCATTCAGGCTTTGTTGGAGGCATCTCTTGCAGAATGTGTGCTGACAGCTGAGAGACGCAGGCTTAGTGAGGATTCTGTGCAGATTATCTGCGTTTGTCTTATTTTTGTCTTATTTTTCTATGTTGTCGACGTGAGAACCAGGTTTGACCGTGAACCAAATTTAACATTGAACTAAGTGCCACTCACAAACACACACACACACACACACACACACACACACACACACACACACACACACACACACACACACACACACACACACACACACACACACACACACACACACACACACACACACACACACACACGCTCTCAACACACTCTTAAATTCCTCTCCATTCCTCCTCCTCAATTCTTTATATCTGATTTATGGATTCTATCGCTCCTCTGAAAAACTTTCTTCCCCCACTGAACAGAACACAGCCAGGGAGCATCCATTTCCTGTCTCTCTCCCCTCCACTTCCTGCCATGGGGACCAGCCTGTGATGCGTTCAGAGTATGCCAGCTCTTTGAGACGCTGTCACAGTGGTGAGATTAGATTAGCACCCACCACCACAAGCCTAATAGTCCCTTTGTTTACATCACATCTCAAGATGGTGGACAGATCCTTCCATCTGTTAATGGCCCTGCCTCATCTTATCTTAAATGAGCTGCCGGAGACACATAAAGGATAGTGGGTCACAGGGCGTTTGGAGGGCGAAAGATATCACCCACGCTGATTAGTGGAATCTAAAACAGAATGAGATGAGCTGAGCAAAGCGGCCATCATTGCCTGCTTCAGCCCTCCAACAAAGCTTATCAACACCTATAATCAACATTATTTAGGTAATGGGGTGCCATTTCAGATGCAGCACTAGGCTAACAGAGACAGGATAATCACACCATACCAGGTTTCCCTTCATTGTTAGTGTAGTGATGTAGCTATACATTACATGGTCTCCTTCCCTGTGATGCTGAGAAGGCATTGTGAGGGGTAAATGGAGTGTGGAAATTGAACAACTTGGAGGTTCCTGACCTTCATCTGTTTTCTTGTGGTCCTCTGTTGCTTTGTTGTCACGGCGACGTGGCGAATCCCTGAGAGGCGTTCCGGGGGCTCTGAAAACATCCCAGGTCAGCCGAGTCAATCAGTAATCATGGTGGCACTTGGAGCGTGTCATTGGGAGAATGTCAGTGGCTCCGAGAGGAGCGCCCGGCTCCTAGAGCTTCCTGTCTTCTCTCAGGTGATCTTGGGAGGGACCTGTCCTATAGGATAATTCATATAAATCACAGCAGGAATGGGGAAAAATAACACCCGTTCTGCTTGGGCTGAGACAGGGCTGTGTGTGTTTGTGTGTGTGTGTGTGTGTGTGTGTGTGTGTGTGTGTGTGTGTGTGTGTGTGTGTGTGTGTGTGTGTGTGTGTGTGTGTGTGTGTGTGTGTGTGTGTGTGTGTGTGTGTGTGTGTGTGTGTGTGTGTGTGTGTGTGTGTGTGTGTGTGTGTGCGTGCATTCGTGCATTTCTCGTTTGTGGATATACTGTATGTATTATGCTCATGGCCTCACACCCTTTACAGTGCGGTAAAGGTCTTCTATATGGATGGCGTTCTCATGCCGCGTCTCAGCTGGCGCACGATTGGAATATGTACGTGTGTTTCTCTGTGTGTCAGCAGCTCTGTCCACGTTCAAGGGAGAATGTGTGTGTATGCATAATTATTTGCATTTGTGTGTGTGTGTTGTTTGTTTGTGTGTGTGTGTATGTGTGTGTGAATGCGTGTGTATTTATGCATGTATGCATGTGTGTGTTTGTCACATCTTCGTGTGGCACTGGGTATCTTGATGCATAAGTCATAATCATTAAATCCTTGAGGCAGATGTGGACAAATGCCCAGATTACTGTCACACACACACACACACACACACACACACACACACACACACACACACACACACACACACACACACACACACACACACACACACACACACACACACACACACACACACACACGGCGCTGGCAGATAAATTAACATAAATGGGATAAGGGTATAGGGATGGAGGTAGAGAGGGGGCCTCCCTGCGAGAGACATGCCCTGGCATCAGACTGTGTAGCGTGTGTGTGTGTGTGTGTGTGTGCGTGTGTGTGTGTGTGTGTGTGTGTGTGTGTGTGTGTGTGTGTGTGTGTGTGTGTGTGTGTGTGTGTGTGTGTGTGTGTGTGTTTGTGTGTGTGTGTGTGTGTGTGTGTGTGTGTGTGTGTGTAGGGATGTAGGTGTTATTTGTTACAGCTGTCGGGGAAAATATCTCTTCCTCCTCTTGTCCCATGATGATGTAGATTAATTTCTTCACACAGAAGACGCTTTTGAGACTTTTATTAATTTCCCAATTAGGTTCCTCTCGTGCATTGTGTGTCTGTGACTTCTCTTAGAATGTCAGGCAGTAACATGTTGGAACATAATATGGAAGTTCCGAGTGTTTGAAAAAGTACCCAATTGTCATACTCAAGTAAAAGTATAGATACCTTAATAATAGAAAGTTACTCAAGAAAAAGTGAAAGTCAGACAGTGTTTATTCTTACATATCAAAAGTAAAAGTATAAATCACTTCAAATTCCTTATAGAAAAGCAGACGGCAGGAACACACTCCAACACTCAGACATCATTTACAAAAGGTGCATTTGAGTTTAGTGAGTCCGCCAGATCAGAGGCAGCTGAGATGACCACGTGTTCTTTTGATAAGTCCATGGATTGGACCAATTTCCTGTCCTGCTAAACATTTAAAATGTTACCACTACTTCTGGGTGTCAGGTAAAATGTGTGGAGTAAAAAGTATATTACTTTATTTAGGAATGTCATGTTGTAAAAGTAAAAGTAGTCAAAAATATAAAAAGTAAAGTACAGATACCCCCCCCCAAAACTACTTAAGTAGTACTTTAAAATATTTTTACTTAAGTACTTTACACCACTGGAAATTCCTAATGATGTGAGTGCTGAAAGGTGTAGGCCTGATTGTCGCGCTCCTACACTTTGTGCTTCACCACACTATGTTCCTGTTGTGTTATAAGACCTTACGATGAGACACTATGGGGTCATCAGGGATTTGAACCCCCAGTCTGGCCATCCAAGGTGTAGTAGTACATCAACAACAGGTTACTAGCCTCTAGTTTCCCAAACCAGACTGGGCTAGGCCGTAGCAATCCTCACACTTCACTACAGTCATTCTGACTTGTGCTATTGTAACCTACATTACATGCAGTCACTGTAGTGAACATGTTTAGGCTAACATTTTTAGGCTAACTAGCCTCTCCCCAGACAGGCTAGGCCCCTAGCGATCCGCCTCAGACTGCAGTGATTCTGACTAACGCGCCTCTAACCTACATTTTAGTTTAGTGTCGTAACAAAGGCACAACGCTGATTAAACCAAAGCCTATAAATGAGGGAGAGAACAGGACAGTTACAGGCTTACTCTGCCATTTGTTAGTCCTAGTGTGTGTTATTCATCAGGCTAACAGAGTGGGACATTACTCTCTCTCACTCTCGCAAGAGGCGAGTGCTTTCTCTTGTTCAGGGTTCTCCCTGTCGAGAAGAAAGAGCTTTAGCTCTCCCTGTGACAGGCTCAAGTGCTCCAATTTTCCCCTGCCTGCGCCGCTCCGCTCTGAAAGAGTGACTGGAGAATGGTTTATATGGGTTAGGAGGCTGGCCATCTAACAACAGCCTGACTGGCTGCACTCTCTGGGCACTGAGACAAATGGACAGATTTAGGGAGGTATTTGTAAAAAGAGTCTAGTTAGCCTGTATGAACTGAACCTTGCCACCAACCACTTTGTAGTTGGTTTATTAGATAGTGGACCTGATTGTAAAACCTGACCTTGAGTTTTCCTTTTGTTTGTTCAAATCAAGACTCACTTAGCTTGAGTTGTCTGTATGACTTACTATACTAATCTGACCTCTCTCTCCCTCTCCCTCGCTCTCTCTCTCTCTGAGCAGCGAAGAAGACGTGTGCCACCACGGACTTTGCTTGTAAGAACGGCCAGTGTATTCCCCAGCGGTGGCGTTGTGACGGCGAGCCGGAGTGTGCAGATGCATCAGACGAGGCAGATGCTACATGCAGTAAGTTTCTTACACTCTCTTACACTTAGTAAATTTCTTACACTCTCTTACACTCGGTAAGTTTCTTACACTCTCATACACTCAGTAAGTTTCATTAACTCAGTAAGTTTCATACACTCAGTAAGTTTCATACACTCGGTAAGTCTCTTACACTCTTTAAGTTTCATACACACTTTTTTTTTTTTAATTGTTTTTATTTATTATAATTTTTTTTTTAATCCCCTTTTCTCCCCAATTTTCGTGGTATCCAATCGCTAGTAATTACTATCTTGTCTCATCGCTACAACTCCCGTACGGGCTCGGGAGAGACGAAGGTCAAAAGCCATGCGTCCTCCGAAGCACAACCCAACCAAGCCGCACTGCTTCTTAACACAGCGCGCCTCCAACCCGGAAGCCAGCCGCACCAATGTGTCGGAGGAAACACCGTGCACCTGGCCCCCCTTGGTTAGCGCGCACTGCGCCCAGCCCGCCACAGGAGTCGCTGGAGCGCGATGAGACAAGGAATCCCTACGGGCCAAACCCTCCCTAACCCGGACGACGCTAGCCCAATTGTGCGTCGCCCCACGGACCTCCCGGTCGCGGCCGGCTGCGACAGAGCCTGGGGGCGAACCCAGAGACTCTGGTGGCGCAGTTAGCACTGCGATGCAGTGCCCTAGACCACTGCGCCACCCGGGAGGCGTTTCATACACTCTTTAAGTTTCATACACTCAGTAAATTTCTTACACTCTGTAAGTTTCTTACGCTCAGTAAATTTCATACACTCAGTAAGTTTCTTACACTCTGTAAGTTTCATACTCTGTAAGTTTCATACACTTTGTAAGTTTCATACACTCAATAGTTTATTACAGTTTCATAAACTCAGTAAGTTTCATGAATTCAGTAAGTTGCATACACTCAGTAAGTTTCATACACTCAGTAAGTTTCATAAACTTAGTAAGTTTCATACACTCAGTAAGTTTCATACACTCAGTAAGTTTCATAAACTTAGTAAGTTTCATACACTCAGTAAGTTTCATAAACTTAGTAAGTTTCATACACTCAGTAAGTTTCATACACTCAGTAAATTGTATAAACTCAGTAAGTTGTATAAACTCAGTAAGTTTCTTATGCTCTGTAAGTTTCATAATCTCAGTAAATTTCTTATGCTCTGTAAGTTTCATAATCTCAGTAAGTTTCATAAACTCAGTAAGTTTCATACACTCAGTAAGTTTCATAATCTCAGTAAGTTTCATAAACTCAGTAAATTTCATACACTCAGTAAGTTTCTTATGCTCTGTAATCAGGAATATATATCTGTGTGTATATATGTGTGTGTATACATCTGTGTGTATATATCTGTGTGTATATATCAGTGTGTATATATATATATGCCCACCTCCATCCATCAGAACAAACCATGTCTACACACACACACGCGCACAAACACACACACACGCACGCACGCACGCACGCACGCACGCACGCACGCACACACACACACACACACACACACACACACACACACACACACACACACACACACACACACACACACACACACACAGAGAGAGACCACTGACCCTATACCTCTTGTGCCCCCCTGTCACAGTAAGACAGACCTGAGGTCACCTCTAAACCCTGTAACGGCATTCCACAGTGTTCCGCGCTACTCTCCCTTCCTGCTGATTAATTACCAAGGATTCACAGCGGGCTGTGCCCCATTTTTCATAATTACCTCCGGCATATGATCCGTGTACCGGGGCTCCATACTTGGGCAGCGCGGGGAGGCACCCCCCTGTTTATGACTTTTTAATGCAGTAGTAATGACTTAGCCATTGATCAAGCCATCCATAGGCATGACTGTACGGAGACGGCCGTGAGATGACAGCAATTTCTTTATAGCCATAACTCACCTGCCATTACCAAGGGGTGACGGCAGTATGCTAGACTCTATGGTAGGAGAATCATAGAGCTGTTATAAACTCTTATAGTCTCATAGGTCTATAAAACAATCATAGTCAGGGAACTGTCAACTGTGTGAGAAAGACATTCAGGAATTAATTACGGCCTATCTTTTTTTTTCTATTTTTCCCACCTTTATTTAACCAGGTAGGCAAGTTGAGAACAAGTTCTCATTTACAATTGCGACCTGGCCAAGATAAATTAAAGCAGTTCGACACATACAACAACACAGAGTTACACATGGAGTAAAACAAACATACAGTCAATAATACAGTAGAAAAATAAGTCTATATACAATGTGAGCAAATGAGGTGAGATAAGGGAGGTGAAGGCAAAAAAAAGGCCATGGTGGCGAAGTAAATACAATATAGCAAGTAAAACACTGGAATGGTAGATTTGCAGTGGAAGAATGTGCAAAGTAGAAATATAAATAATGGGGTGCAAAGGAGCAAAATAAATAAATAAATAAAGTAGGGGGAGAGGTAGTTGTTTGGGCTAAATTATAGATAGGCTATGTACAGGTGCAGTAATCTGTGAGCTGCTCTGACAGCTGGTGCTTAAAGCTAGTGAGGGAGATAAGTGTTTCCAGTTTCAGAGATTTTGTCGTTCGTTCCAGTCATTGGCAGCAGAGAACTGGAAGGAGAGGCGGACAAAGGAAGAATTGGTTTTGGGGGTGACCAGAGAGATATACCTGCTGGAGCGCGTGCTACAGGTGGGTGCTGCTATGGTGACCAGCGAGCTGAGATAAGGGGGGACTTTTCCTAGCAGGGTCTTGTAGATGACCTGGAGCCAGTGGGTTTGGCGACGAGTATGAAGCGAGGGCCAGCCAACGAGAGCGTACAGGTCGCAGTGGTGGGTAGTATATGGGGCTTTGGTGACAAAACGGATGGCACTGTGATAGACTGCATCCAATTTATTGAGTATGGTATTGGAGGCTATTTTGTAAATGACATCGCCGAAGTTGAGGATCGGTAGGATGGTCAGTTTTTCGAGGGTATGTTTGACAGCATGAGCGAAATAGGAAGCCATTTCTAGATTTAACTTTGGATTGGAGAGGGTATGTTTGGCAGCATGAGTGAAGGATGCTTTGTTGCGAAATAGGAAGCCATTTCTAGATTTAACTTTGGATTGGAGATGTTTGATGTGAGTCTGGAAGGAGAGTTTACAGTCTAGCCAGACACCTAGGTATTTGTAGTTGTCCACATATTCTAAGTCAGAACCGTCCAGAGTAGAGGTCAACCGATTATGATTTTTCAACGCCGATACCGATACAGATTATTGGAGGACAAAAAAAATGGTTTATATATATATCATACACACACACACACACATTTTTGTAATAATGACAACTGTAACAATACTGAATGAACAATGAACGCTTTTATTTTAACTTAATATATTACATTAATACACACACACACACACACACACACACAGCTCTGAAGTGACAATGATACTGAAGAGTCTGCTTAGGAGACAAATACTCTCAACTGTTTGAATAAAAATAGAGTTTAAGTTACCTGTGATGAATGTTGAAAACAAAAACTGTCATTTCTATATGCAGGAAATCCTATTTTAATAATGGGCATGGTAAGAATTGACGACCAAAGTG
Source organism: Salvelinus fontinalis (assembly GCF_029448725.1). NCBI lineage: Eukaryota > Metazoa > Chordata > Actinopteri > Salmoniformes > Salmonidae > Salvelinus > Salvelinus fontinalis. Next base: position 35,233,267 of record NC_074678.1, read on the forward strand.
CGAGTCATAATTCCCATGACACCTAGCAAAATCTGAAAAGCGGTTCCTTCATTTATTCCATAGGATATTTTTAGATTCACTTAAAATAAGGTCTGTGTTTCGTGTAGGCTTACACCACCGTGCCAATTTTATAACTGTGTAGATATCCATAGGACAAGGTAACTCTGATCAATATTGGCTAAATATAAGCGAAGATCATTTTTTTTGTAGAGTGGATTTATGAAAATATTTTGACAAACGTTACCTTATCCTAGTGAGATTTACACGGGTATCAAAACGTTGAGGCGGTTTAAGCCTGCACGAAACACAGACCTTATTTGAAGTAGATCAAGACATTCTCTATGGAAGACATGAACGGTAAAATAACGAAGGAACCCCTGTCAAGTTCAGCCGCAAGTTATTACAGGAATTATAACGCGTCGACTATTTCTCTCTAAACCATATACCTTTGACTAATCCGGAAACTATCACCTCGAAAACAAAACGTTTATTCCGTTCCGTATTTTATCTAACGGGTGGCATCCATGAGTCTAAATATTCCTGTTACATTGCACAACCTTCAATGTTGTCATAATTACGTAAAATTCTGGCAAATTAGTTTGCAATGAGCCAGGCGGCCCAAACTGTTGCATATACCCTGACTCTGCGTGCAATGAACTCAAGAGAAGTGACACAATTTCACCTGGTTGATATTGCCTTCTAACCTGGCTTTCTTTTAGCTAAATATGCAGGTTTAAAAACATATACTTGTGTATTGATTTTAAGAAAGGCATTGATGTTTATGGTCAAGTACATATTGGAGCAATGACAGTCATTGATTGATTGTCTTTTATAAGATAAGTTTAATGCTAGCTAGCAATTTACCTTAGCTTACTGCATTCACGGCACAGGCAGGCTCCTCGTGGAGTGCAATGTAATCAGTGTTAGAGCATTGGACTAGTTAACTGTAAGGTTGCAAGATTGGATCCCCCGAGCTGACAAGGTAAAAAATCTGTCGTTCTGCCTCGTTCCTAGGCTGTCATTGAAAATAAGAATGTGTTGTTAACTGACTTGCCTAGTTAAATAAAGATTAAATAAAGGTGTAAAAAAAAAAAGATTTCCGATTGTTATCAAAACTTGAAATCGGCCCCGATTAATCGGTCGACCTCTAGTCCAGAGTAGTGATGCTGGACAGGCGGGCAGGTGCAGGCAGCGATCGGTTGAATAGCATGCATTTAGTTTTACTTGTATTTAAGAGCAGTTGGAGGCCACGGAAGGAGAGTTTTATGGCATTGAAGCTTGTCTGGAGGGTTGTTAACACAGTGTCCAAAGAAGGGCCAGAAGTATACAGAATGGTGTCGTCTGCGTAGAGGTGGATCAGAGACTCACCAGCAGCAAGAGCGACGTCATTGATGTATACAGAGAAGAGAGTCGGCGTAAGAATTTAACCCTGTGGCACCCCCATAGAGACTGGGAGTGTCTCAGTGACCTGGCATGGGCCTTCATATCCTCAAACAGTTGACTAGCTGCACCATTGAGAGCATCTTGACTGGCTGCATCACCAATTGGTATGGCAACTGCTTGGCATTCGAATGCAAGGTACTATAGAGGGTAGTGCGTACGGCCCAGTACATCACAAATCATAGACTTATTCTCTCTGCTACTGCACGGCCAGCAGTACCGATGCACCAAGTCTGGAACCAACACTATGTACAGTATACTGTTCTCTGCTTGCTGGTTAAAATGACAACACAACAAGGCAGATATCTCACTACTTGTCTCTCCTTGTCTCACTTCTTGTCTCTCCTGTTGTCTCTCCTCTTGTCTCTCCAGGTTTCTCTCCACTTGTCTCTCCTTGTCTCTCTTCTTCTCTCTCCTTGTCTCTCTTCTTCTCTCTCCTCTTGTCTCTCCTCTTGTTGCTCCTCTTGTGTCTCCACTTGTCTCTCTTCTTGTCTCTCCTCTTGTCTCTCTTCGTCTCTCTCCTCTTGTATCTCCTTGTCTCTCTTCTTCTCTCTCCTTGTCTCTCCTCTTGTCTCTTCACTTGTCTCTCCTTGTCTCTCTTCTTCTCTCTCCTTGTCTCTCCTCTTGTCTCTCCTCTTGTCTCTCTTCTTGTCTCTCCAGTTGTCTCTCTTCTTCTCTCTCCACTTGTCTCTCCACTTGTCTCTCTTCTTCTTTCTCCTCTTGTCTCTCCTCTTGTCTCTCTACTTGTCACTCCACTTGTCTCTCCTCTTGTCTCTCTTCTTCTCTCTCCTCTTGTCACTCCACTTGTCTCTCTTCTCTTGTCTCTCCTCTTGTCTCTCCTCTTGTCTCTCTTCTTGTCTCTCCAGTTGTCTCTCTTCTTCTCTCTCCACTTGTCTCTCCACTTGTCTCTCTTCTTATTTCTCCTCTTGTCTCTCCTCTTGTCTCTCTCCTTGTCTTTCTTCCTCTCTCTCCTCTTGTCTCTCTTCTTCTCTCTCCTCTTGTCACTCCACTTGTCTCTCTTCTCTTGTCTCTCCTCTTGTCTCTCCTCTTGTCTCTCTTCTTGTCTCTCCAGTTGTCTCTCTTCTTCTCTCTCCACTTGTCTCTCTTCTTATTTCTCCTCTTGTCTCTCCTCTTGTCTCTCTCCTTGTCTTTCTTCCTCTCTCTCCTCTTGTCTCTCTTCTTCTCTCTCCTCTTGTCACTCCACTTGTCTCTCTTCTCTTGTCTCTCCTCTTGTCTCTCCTCTTGTCTCTCTTCTTGTCTCTCCAGTTGTCTCTCTTCTTCTCTCTCCACTTGTCTCTCCACTTGTCTCTCTTCTTATTTCTCCTCTTGTCTCTCCTCTTGTCTCTCTTCTTCTCTCCTTGTCTCTTCTCTTGTCTCTCCACTTGTCTCTCCTTTTGTCTCTCTTCTTCTCTCTCCTCTTGTCTCTTCTCTTGTCTCTCTCCTTGTCTCTCTTCTTCTCTCTCCTCTTGTCACTCCACTTGTCTCTCTTCTCTTGTCTCTCCTCTTGTCTTTCCACTTGTCTCTCTTTACTTTTGTCTATCCTCTTGTCTCTCTCCTTGTCTCTCTCCTTGTCTCTCCTCTTGTCTCTCCACTTGTCTCCTTGTCTCTCCTCTTGTCTCTCCTCTTGTCTCTCTCCTTGTCTCTCCTCTTGTCTCTCCTCTTGTCTCTCTCCTTGTCTCTCCTCTTGTCTCTCCTCTTGTCTCTCCACTTGTCTCTCTTTACTTGTGTCTATCCTCTTGTCTCTCTCCTTGTCTCTCCTCTTGTTTCTCCACTTGTCTCCTTGTCTCTCCTCTTGTCTCTCCTCTTGTCTCTCTCCTTGTCTCTCCTCTTGTCTCTCCACTTGTCTCTCCTCTTGTCTCTCCTCTTGTCTCTCCTTGTCTCTCTTCTTCTCTCCCCTTGTCCCTCCTCTTGTCTCTCCTCTTGTCTTTATACTTGTCTCTCCTATTGTCTCTCCTCTTGTCTCTCATATTGCTCCTTCCTGCAGCACTGTAGGTAAAGGATAACTCCTCTATGGGTCTGGTCCACCAACAGAACAGCAGTAGCAATCTGGAGAAAAGAGCAGGGCTGGAAATGGTATAGTGTGTCGAGATGTGAAAATGAGCGACCTTGGGCTGCCGTTTAGGGGGACACACTGTGTGTGTGTGTGTGCGCGCGCGCGCGCGCGCGTGTGTGTGTGTGTGTGTGTGTGTGTGTGTGTGTGTGTGTGTGTGTGTGTGTGTGTGTGTGTGTGTGTGTATTTGTGATGGCAGGTTACACTCTCACCTAGGGATGTGACAAATGTAAAAAATAAAAAAATAAATGTTTAAACTGTCATTGTTTTATAATTTAAACGTTTTATAAAACATCTTAAAATTACGTAAATGTACAATCCATATATGGTAACCTTAACCACACTGCTAACCTTATGCCTAACCTTTACCTTAAATTGACTTATTTTGATGTTTTATTTTTTTCAATATAGCCAATTTTGACTTAATGGCTGTGGTAACTAGTGGAAACCCTACCAGACAGCACCGCTCGCCCCCAACCATTCAGTAACGATGGTATTAATGGCGTTTTAGGTTCTCTGTTGTGTGCCTCTCCTCCATGTTCTCAGTTGTCAGTATGTACTGCATGTCCCACTTCTCATCAATGTGATGGCTTTTTGCAGTGATGTATGTGTTCATAGACGTCCAACAATCTGTTATTAACGCCACGTATGGTGTTTGTGAGAGTTTGCGCTTTGTACTTGCAGAGCAATCATTGTTCAATTTCTCCATCAGGGTCGTCACGGTTGCCATTAGGGTATTGAAGCTGACATCTTCTACCATTGACAATGGCTGCATATCAACCGCAATCATTTCTGTAATCAGTGCTGGGATTTTCTCACTGTCCCTTATAGCAGTGCTGCCAACAACGGGTTGGGTCTCAGTGTGCCTCTCTTTCAGCATGGCACCCGTACTGCCTCTGTAGCTCAACTCAACCTCGCAAAGTTTGCATTTCATCACCTCTCATTTCACTTCTCAAAGTACTGCCACACAGCACTACGCTGCTGTCACTTCCTTGTCACACTCTCTGCCATTTTTCCAACTGTTATTAATGACGATGACATGTGGAGCACTTTATATCCGTGTCAAATCATTTGAAAGATGCATATCTCTTCCTACTTACAGCATTGTTGCTTTAGGTATTTGTTTAATTAACATTTTTCCCTTTATGAAGATGATCAGGACCTAAAAAAGGTTTTTGGTTGGGAATTTTTCTAAATGTTGACAATCCGAAATTCATTTAAACATTTAAAGGTCACACCTCTGCCAGTGTGTATTGGGTCAGCCACTGTCTTGGCTCAGAGACACTTCTAGAAGATAGAAGCCAGCAAGAGGCAGAGGACACAACACACAAGAGGTGCAAGAGGTGTCATTACAGTCCCTGGTTCAAGTCCACTCCCAATCTGGCGGTGATTGGGAGTCCCCTAGGGCGGTGCACAATTGGCAGTGTTTGCCGGGGTAGGCTGTCATTGTAAAATAAGATTTGCTTAGTTAAATATACTTCTTTTTTTTTTAAAGCTGAGGACAGGGGTTTGTCTGGGTAACAATCAAAACACGGCACAGCAAGCAATGTGTCTGTGTGTGAGTGAGCATGGCTTCCTGCCTGTGTGCATGGTGTGTGTGAGTGAGCATGGCTTCCTGCCTGTGTGCATGGTGTGTGTGAGTGAGCATGGCTTCCTGCCTGTGTGCATGGTGTGTGTGAGTGAGCATGGCTTCCTGCCTGTGTGCATGGTGTGTGTGAGTGAGCATGGCTTCCTGCCTGTGTGCATGGTGTGTGTGAGTGAGCATGGCTTCCTGCCTGTGTGCATGGTGTGTGTGTGAGTGAGCATGGCCTCCTGCCTGTGTGCATGGTGTGTGTGCGTGCCTGCGTACCTCAGGGCTCTGATGAGAGGTTACATACAGTTGAAGTCGGAAGTTTACATACACCTTAGCCAAATACATTTAAACTCAGTTTTTCACAATTCCTGATATTTAATCCTAGTAAAAATTCCCTGTTTTAGGTCAGTTAGGATCACCACTTTATTTTAAGAATGTGAAATGTCAGAATAATAGGAGAAAGAATGATTTATTTAATCTTTTATTTCTTTCATCACATTCCCAGTGGGTCAGAAGTTTACTTACACTCAATTAGTATTTGGTAGCATTGCCTTTAAATTGTTTAACTTGGATCAACCGTTTCGGGTAGACTTCCACAAGCTTCCCACAATAAGTTGGGTGAATTTTGGCCCATTCCTCCTGACAGAGCTGGTGTAACTGAGTCAGGTTTGTAGGCCTCCTTGCTCGCACATGCTTTTTCAGTTCTGCCCACACATTTTCTATGGGATTGAGGTCAGGGCTTTGTGATGGCCATTCCAATACCTTGACTTTGTTGTCCTTAACACTCCTGTCAAGTGTCAGTGTGCAGCGGTTAGGACAGAGTCATGCGCAGAACACAGAACTGAGTAAAAAGGTACTTTACTCGAGAAAATCACAAACAAATTCCATACAGGGACAAATATTCCAGCTCGACACAAAAGAGCGACCACTTAACAAAGAACAAACACGCACAAAACCATGTGGGAACCAGAGGGTTAAATAGGGAATAAATTATAACGTAATGGAAACCAGGTGTGTACAATCAAGACAAAACAAATGGAAAAAGAAATGTAGATCGGTGGAGGCTAGAAAGCCGGTGACGTCAACCGCCGAACGCCGCCCGAACAAGGAGAGGCACCAACTTCGGCGGAAGTCGTGACAACTCCAATAACTTGACTTTGTTCCTGAGGATGCAAGAAATTTGTGGAGTGGTTGAAAAACGTGTTTTAATGACTCTAACCTAAGTGTATGTAAACTTCCGACTTCAACTGTACATGTTGGAGATGTGAGAGTCGTGTGTCAGAGAGTGGAGGTCTACATAGGGTGGTCTTTTAAAGGCTACTGATGGCGAGGAGCTGCTCAACTCCTAGAAACACACACACATGCTGACTTTGCTGAGAATGAGGATGATTTGCAGCGATCAAGACTTTGTATCGACCTCAGTCCCCATATCAAAATAGTGTTGACTCTCGAACCCCTTTGGAGAAGCATATCCATTCACTGATAGGCAGTGACGTGGTCTACTCCAGCATATCATCTGACACAATTCACCAAAGCTCAATGCATATTTTACAGAGGTTCTCAAAATTGGAGAAATCAGACTAATAAGATAATTTATATTCTCCCAGTTTTCTGAATGCACATAGCCTGACCTCCGACGCAAAAACAGAAACGAAAAGCCCTTTGATCTCGTTTGATTTTTCAAATCCACATTGTCACTTCAATTTTACATTATTTTTTAAATATGAAATTCAAAGCGTTATCAAGGAGATATTCATATAATCTGGTGCTTGACTGTGGTTGGGCTGGGCCAAGGACTAGTGTGTTGATGGACAGCAGGCAGGGCAGAGCAGAACGTGTGTTAAGCATTAAGAGGAAGGTGATTCTGTGAGGCATTTCATCTGATTACTGGACTTCTCGTTAAGACTCGTTATCTCTAATCAAGGTCAAGTCACCGGGAGTTCTTCTCACACAGATTGATCCTGGAGTGTTGTGTGTGTGTGTGTGTGTGTGTGTGTGTGTGTGTGTGTGTGTGTGTGTGTGTGTGTGTGTGTGTGTGTGTGTGTGTGTGTGTGTGTGTGTGTGTGTGTGTGTGTGTGTGTGTGTGGTGGGGGGTCGGTGTGAGTGTGTGTGTGTATGTGTGTAAATGCTTATGTGTGTGTGCAAGTTTGCTCATCCCTGCTCAAGCTACAATTCTCTTCCTCTGCTGCTCCTCCTTCTCCTCCCTCGTTCACTCTCTCAGCTTTGATTAGTTTGAAATTAACGTTCCACTTTCACTCCCCTTGTCCACCCTCCAATCCGGCCGCCTGCCCGAGCCTGTGTGCCCCCTCCCCGATGACTCCCAGTCAGTCTAATAATGCATCTGATTGGATTGATTTCCCAGTGAAGGAATCAATGTGTGGCCCCAGAGGCCTCTGGCATCAGATTAAGTAGGGGCCTCCGACAGCGCATGAGTAGCGGACCCTTATTACAAATGTGAAAAAGAAACTAGCCTGGTGGGTGTTTTTAAAGAAAACTACTCTTTCAGAGTGAAGAGGTTGAAAGGTGGGTGTTGAAAGGTGGTGGGTGTTGATAGGTGGGTGTTGATAGGTGGGTGTTGATAGGTGGGTGTTGAAAGGTGGGTGTTGAAAGGTGGGTGTTGATAGGTGGTGGGTGTTGATAGGTGGTGGGTGTTGATAGGTGGGTGTTGATAGGTGGGTGTTGAAAGGTGGGTGTTGATAGGTGGGTGTTGATAGGTGGTGGGTGTTGATAGGTGGGTGTTGATAGGTGGGTGTTGATAGGTGGGTGTTGATAGGGGGTGGGTGTTGATAGGTGGGTGTTGAAAGGTGGTGGGTGTTGATAGGTGGTGGGTGTTGATAGGTGGGTGTTGAAAGGTGGTGGGTGTTGATAGGTGGTGGGTGTTGATAGGTGGGTGTTAAAAGGTGGGTGTTGATAGGTGGTGGGTGTTGATAGGTGGTGGGTGTTGATAGGTGGGTGCTGATAGGTGGGTGTTGATAGGTGGGTGTTGATAGGTGGTGGGTGTTGATAGGTGGTGGGTGTTGATAGGTGGGTGTTGATAGGTGGGTGTTGATAGGTGGGTGTTGATAGGTGGGTGGGTGGGTGGATGTGTGTTGTGTTAAACCCCTTAAGTGTAATATGTGGGAGAGTTGCAGGAACGTTATGAGAGCTAGAGGTCTTCACGGATCCAAAAAGTTTGACTAGTTCCGAAATGGGTCTGTGGCTTTTCCACCCGACCCAATATGCATAAATAAATACAAATTCAACATAGACCCGTTCCGAATGGTCCCAAGGACAGTCAGACCAGTTACGAAAAGGCCTGTGGAAAAACGTGCCTGTTCGGACCCGTTCAGATCCGAGAGTAGAAAGAGAGAGAGAAAGAAACCTCCGACTGGGTGCTGTCAGCGACATCAGTAAACAACCATATTGGCCAAATGATCCATAGTTACATATGTTCAGATGCTTGAACAAGCACTTGTATCCAGTGGCGATTCCACCATGTTATTCTTAGTGGGGCAAACACAACATACATTTTTTTTTACGCATGCCAGCATTTATGCAAAGCCACTACACAACACTAAACAATACATGAATTGCACTATAACGGTGACAAGCGGTGCTCACAAACTGTTAGGGCCTACATAAAGCTGTCCCAACAGCAGAGCTTTCTTTTCAGAACACTGGAGTGAATCCTTACCACCTCTACACCTGGCTATCAGAGGAGCCTTGTGTGGCAGCCTAATTTACTACCTTTAAAATACATAGGGCTGACTTTCTTAAGAAAATGTGGTTTCTACTGACAATTGAGATGTATGGCATAAGGGGACGATGAGCAGATAAGAGGCTATCCATAATTTCGATTAAGACATTAATGATCGAGCTAAAACGGACGTAGTCAATATAACTAATAGTTCAGCACTTTTGAAATGTACACTACCGTTCAAAGGTTTGGGGCCACTTAAGAAATGTACTTGTTTTTGAAAGAAAAGCACATTTTTGTCCATTAAAATAACAGAATAATCAGAAATGGAGTGTAGACATTGTTAAATGTTGTAAATGACTATTGTAGCTGGAAATGGCAGATGTTTTTATGGAATATCTACATAGGCGTACAGAGGCCCATTATCAGCAACCATCACTCCTGTGTTCCAATGGCACGTTGTGTTAGATAATCCAAGTTTATCATTTTAAAAGGCTAATTGATCATTAGAAAACCCTTTTGCAATTATGTTAGCACAGCTGAAAACTGTTGTCCTGATTAAAGAAGCAATTAAACTGGCCTTCTTTAGACTAGTTGAGTATCTGGAGCATCAGCATTCGTGGGTTCGATTACAGGCTCAAAATGGCCAGAAACAAATAACTTTCTTTTGAAACTCATCTGTCTATTTTTGTTCTGACAAATTAAGGCTATTCCATGTGAGAAATTGCCAAGAAACTGTAGATCTCGTACAACGCTGTGTACTACTCCCTTCACAGAACAGTGCAAACTGGCTCTAACCAGAATAGAAAGAGGAGTGGGAGGCCCCGGTGCACAACTGAGCAAGAGGACAAGTACAATAGAGTGTCTAGTTTGAGAAACAGATGCCTCACAAATCCTCAACTGGTAGCTTCATTAAATAGTACCCGCAAAACACCAGTCTCAATGTCAACAGTGAAGAGGTGACTCCGGGATGCTGGCCTTCTAGGCAAAGTTCCTCTGTCCAGTGTCTGTATTCTTTTGCCCATTTTAATCTTTTATTTTTATTGGCCAGTCTGAGATATGGCTTTTTCTTTGCAACTCTGCCTAGAAGGCCAGCATCCCGGAGTCGCCTCTTCACTGTTGACGTTGAGACTGGTGTTTTGCAGATACTATCTAATGAAGCTGCTAGTTGAGGATTTTTCCTGGAAAGTTTCAGACCCTTTGCAACCCTAGATTTGAGTTGTAAATACATCAGGGCATTGCATACGTATAGCCTTATAGGCCTAGGTCTCTACTGTATCATATTCATATTTTTAAAATAAATATCATGGAAGAGAAGCTTAGGCCTAGTCCCAGAGAGACGAGAGAAAGATAGATATGCTGGCGCCTTGTTCTCCACACCAACATTTTGTTCCTCTGTACTTATCAGATAGGCTACTACTCCTTTACAGATATAGGCATACAGAAGGAGGCTAATTCTTTAATTTTCAATCAGAATATTCTTCATAAAGATAAGCATTATATTGTTCAATTCAAGGACTAACTCTGGTAGGCCTAAAACACTTTTCCTCACCTCCACCAGTTTAACTGTTGGAGTCAGTTGGAGCACTGGTATGCACTGCCTTCATAGGCCTGCAGTAGCTAAGCCTAATAATAGCCTTACCTCACCAAACCCTCACAAAAGTGTCTTAACTTTATTAGGGTAATATCAAAAGTAAGTCCATTGTTTATACGGAAAATATGAACAAGTTATTATATTGCAGCATTAAATAAAGTTTTGCATCTCGCCCTCTTTGGTTTTTCCCTTTCCTGGTTTGAGTGCGAGTAGCCCTATAGTAGGCCAATATTTATATTATATTGTGGCAAACACAACATTACAGTTGGAACTTAATTTGGACAAAGAAAATGGCTCAACAAAATGAAACAAAACACTTGTTGGATATTGAAAGAACTGGTTTAAACCTTCACAATAGTGTTGAACAGGCTAGGCATGTATCGCCGCAATTACCAACAAAGGCGAGTACCTACAGTAGGCCTACCCAACAAATGACAGCAATAGGCTAATGATATTTATTTTACAAATGGCTTATAACCTATCTTAAACTAAAATACGGAGCACACAATTAAAGAGACAATTTGAATTTAACCAATGAAAATGTCTTAACAAAATGAACAAATTCTTAAATAGGCCTACAATAATAATAATGATCTACAATAATAATAATCATTAAAACAGTAAAAGTAAAACAAATGATAATAAATTAAAATTGCGTCAAACATGAATAGCGATATGCACACAGAGCGTTTGGCCACGCCAACATTCTTCTTATCTGTGTCCACTATAATATTAAAACTTGTTCCCGAGGACATTCCCCTTGTCGGCATTCTTTTCACTATACTTTACTTCAATGAAAAAATATTCCATCTTCCCAATCAACAGTAACATAGGCCAAGGCTCCTTTCACACACTCTCTCTCTCTTCAGCAAGCGTATGTGAGATGAGCAGCCGGAACCAGTTTTAGCAAGACAGCTATAGGTTTTATTGAGTTGCAATTCGCAGTTCTCATCACCTCACACACAGTTCAATTAATAGAGGAGGGGTCCAAATACATTTTAATTGCACATAACCGAGACCCGTGGCAATTATATCAGACTCAACCCAGATCTGGGACAAAAGTCCGAGTTTAGGACCTGGACCTGCTCAGGTCCTAAGTCGGATCTCGGAATTTCGGGTCTGTTGGACCCATGAAGACCTCTAGTGGGAGCTACTGTGGTTGTGGACTTTCTCTAGAGCTGTTGGCACTCATATTGGCAGGTTTTGGGTGTTCTCTGAAAGTGTTTTGTTGCTACCCCACTTATAAAACACAGTTAGCTAAATAAATACAGACACAAAACTAAAAGTGTAGAGTCAATCAATCAATCAAATGTATTTATAAAGACCTTCTTACATCAGCTGATGTCACAAAGTGCTGTACAGAAACCCAGCCTAAAACCACAAACAGCAAGCAATGCAGGTGTAGAGCCATGTAGAGACATTGTTGTAAAACTGTCTCGACTTTCTCAAGTAGCATTTATCCTCCATCTTAATCTGCCACACATTCCCTCACTTCTCTCCTTTACCTCTCTGTCTATTCCCTCTCTCTCCAGGGCTCAGAGTGGCTCATTCTCACAACCCTTCAGACACACAGTCAATCCACGTAACATCCTCTTATTCCTGCAAAGTAGAACTGGTCCTTCAAGTAAAGTTCATAGACAGCAAAAGTGTTCATAGTTGGTTTTGTGAGTTCTACAGCTCTTGTTTGAGGTGATGTGTGTAATCCGTTGTTGTTACAAAGTCATTGAAACCGCCACAGTACTAAACACATCAGAAGTTGTATTTCCTGACTGTTCATTTCTGTTGAGATGTTTACTCCCAGTCTTGCTGTTTAAACATCTTCATTAGCTGTCTTGACCTGTTTACCTGCACTCTGGTGTGGTAGCTCAACTCTCTCTCTTTCTCTCTCTCCCCCCTCACCCTCTCTCTTTCTCTCTCCCCCCTCACCCTCTCTCTTTCTCTCTCCCTCCTCACCCTCTCTATTTTTCCCTTCCTTTTCCCCTCCCTCTTTCAGTGTTAGTTCACCAGCTCATCTGTAGTGCAGCCAATGTTAACTTTGTCTGTTCCATGGAGCCCGAGCAAGAGACAATGGAGAGGGGAGTGTATTATAGCGCGGTGCAGGAGTAGTGCTATAGTTCATTATTCTGAATATGAGGGAAAGAAGAATCCAGCCAGATGCTCTGCCCGGAACGCCTTTCATTTCATGCTCCAGGCTGCGGACCTGCAGGACTATTTCCCATGTGGCCGACGGCCTCCCCGTTCCCTCCTCTCGTAAGATCCCACCAGAGCCGTACGGCCACTAGGGTTGCCCGCAACTCAGTCCAGGCCTCTGTGCTGGCTGATTGCTCCTTAGCCAAAGTGCTAGTGCTGCGTAGGCGTTTTAATGAGATTGCTATCAGAGTTAGCCATAGCTGGCCTCTCTGGCAGCCCAACACAGAGAGAGAAGAGAAAAGGAGAGAGAGGAGAGAGATGTAGAGTAAAAGAGAGGGGAGGATACATAGAGAGAGAGGAGAAGAAGAATAGAAGGGAAGAAAAGTGAGAATAGAGAAGAAAGAGAAGATAAAGATACGAGGGGAGAGAGTTCAGTGTTGGATATAATTTATACGTGCTATAGCTGGAGTGTTTCACTCATTGTCCTTGTCTAACTTTGCCCCTTCCTCTCATATCAACCCTGCGAAGCGTGAGAAGAGGAGATCTGACGAGAGGTGAGGAAAGGAGAGGTGAAGAGAGGTGAGGTGAGGAGAGGCTTGACTTCCTGAGTGTTTCCATGTGTGATTAACAGAGTGACAAACAGCAAACTGAGGAGATCACTTATGTCTTAATTAACACCCTTCTCTCTCTCTCTCTCTCTCTCTCTCTCTCTCTCTCTCTCTCTCTCTCTCTCTCTCTCTCTCTCGCTCTCTCTCTCTCTCTCTCTTGCTCTCTCTTGCTCTCTCTCTCTCTCTTGCTCTCTTTCTCTCTATCTCTCTCGCTCTCTCTTTCTCTCTCTCTCTCTCTCACTTTCTCTTTCTCTCTTTCTCTCTTCTCTCTCTCTCTCTCACTTTCTCTCACTTTCTCTCTCTCTCTCTCTCTCTCTCACACTTTCTCTCTCTTTCTCTCTTTCTCTCGCTCTCTCTCTCTCTGAGTGCCTGACTTTCTCTCTTAACTCGCCACTTACTCTGATGTGATTGGCTAGGTCGGTCGTGCAGCTAGCTAATTTGTCATCGCTGTGAACTAGACCTCTGATTGGCTGGATTTGCACACTAATTTGTAACTTTTGGTGGGATGATTGATGTTACTGACGGGTCTTATTTTCCTGGTTCTGTTCTGTTCTACTGGGGTCTGAGGAATGAGGCTTGATTCAGTTTGACTGGCTAAATTGACTAATAGAATAGTTGCAAAAGTGCAAACTCCGCCCATCTGGCACTCTGGGGAAAGTTAAAGTATCTGAAAGACTTTGAATAGTATTTGAACCCATGTCTGACAGAGAGTTTGATGCATGAGGCTGCAGGAAGAAATGGGATTGTGTTCTGCTGCTGTAGACTGAGGGTCAGGGGCTGCTCTCTGTATGGGTCCAGACACAGCAGCACACGCACGCACGCACGCACGCACGCACGCACACACACACACACACACACACACACACACACACACACACTGCTTGCCGCCAGAAGCTCCAGGGAATCTGGTCTGGGGTCTAGAGTCCACTGTGTGGTGAGTGTGTGTTTGGACACACACACACACACTGCTTGCCGCCAGAAGCTCCAGGGAGTCTTGTCTGGGGTCTAGAGTCCACTATGTGGTGAGTGTGTGCTTGGGCATCGATGTGGTGTGTGTGTTTTGAGACTGTGCTTATAAATAATTCAACAGAAAGAGTTTAATGTCACCTCCAGAAGTTTGTGGAAAAGCCGACTGAGGGAAGAAAGACCTTTCTAAGGCCTCTGTTTAGTGAAATACCTCATTCTGATCAGCCCTGCTCGTTGTTTAGTTAACATCAACAATTAGCTTATGTGGAAATACAGTATTTATAACTTCAGTAGTAAATCATCAAGCCTTTATACATTACCGTTTGCATCTTATTCCATATGAATTCTCCAACATCTATAGTCATACAGGATATACACCGAGTGTACAAAACATTAGGAACACCTTCCTAATATTGAGTTGCACCCCCTTTTGCCTTCAGAACATGGACTCTTTGGGGCATGGACTCTACAAGGTGTTGAAAGCGTTCCACAGGGATGCTGGCCCATGTTGACTCCAACGCTTCCCACAGTTGTGTCAAGTTTTCATCAAGGTTCTCTTTGTACTTTGCTCCGTTCATCTTTCCCTTGATCCTGACTAGTCTCCCAGTCCCTGCTGCTGAAAAACATCCCCACAGCATGATGCTGCCACCACCATGCTTCACCGTAGGGATGGTGCCAGGTTTCCTCCAGACGTGACGCTAGGCATTCAGGCCAAAGAGTTCAATCTTGGTTTCATCAGACCAGAGAATCTTGTTTCTCATGGCCTGAGAGTTTGCCTTTTGGCAAACTCCAATGTGGCTGTCATTTGCCTTTTACTGAGGTGTGGCTTCCATCTGGCCACTCTACCATAAAGGCCTGATTGGTGGAGTGTTGCAGAGATGGTTGTCCTTCTGGAAGATTCTCACATCTTCACAGAGGAACTCTGGAGCTCTGTCAGAGTGACCATCCGGTTCTTCGTCACCTCCCTGACCAAGGCACTTCTCCCCCGATTGCTCAGTTTGGCTGGGCGGCCAGGTCTAGGAAGAGTCTTGGTGGTTTCAAACTTCTACCATTTAAGAATGATGGAGGCCACTGTGTTCTTAGGGACCTTCAATTCTGCAGAATTTACTTTCCGAATGCACTGTATAATGAATTTACAGGATCAGTACATTTAGGCTGTATATCACAGATTGGTCCTCTAATGCTGTATTGGTGAGCCACCATGATGTATTTGTTATTGAATAGTTTATGAATACCTCAGTGATTTCCATGTGATTAAACAGCTGTTTCAACACACGTTCTTATTGCCATTGTACATATCAATCAAGGGAGAAAACTGCACCAGTTACACAACTGGAATGTATTTCCATCAATCATATTGGTGCACTCATCTATTGACTTCTGATCCTGGCTGCTTCCTGACTGCTTCCAATTGATCTGATGTCGATATGTTTTCCTCCGGGCTGGGTCATGTGCATGGAGCTGGCTTGGAGAGGTTTAGGTGTATGTAAATGTACTGTAAGTAATCGTATATATATTCATACTCAACAGAACAGAAGCCATATAGATCATAAAAAAAGGGGAATTCATTCTATGAAATCCCAATATATGCAGTGTACACCTGTTTTAAAAGATTGCATACTCTAGAAGTGCACTGTGCATTTGGACTGCTTTACAAAGGCAAGGCACAGCTGCAAACGTTAGCCATTAGACATTCTGGTGTGTTAACTGTCCATCTCTCACTTGGCATGGCTGACATTAGCCCTGGTGCTCAGACTGAGCCTGTCACACTCTCAGCATCCCTAAATAGAGGCCTGCCTGTACCCCACCTTTCCCCTCTCTCCCCCCTCTCCTCATCTCCTCCTTTCCCCCTCCTCTCTCTCCCATTAAGATCACAGTAGGAATTGGTAGAATTTTAATGCCCGGCTTGTCGCCCACTAAACAACCCTTTAAACCGGTTGTTGGAGAAAATGGCAATTTCCTGTGGTGGGTAGAGGGGTGGTGTCACGCTGTATCTCTTCCCCCAGGCACTAACATATCGCCGGTCTAGACCCAGCTAATGGCCCCTGTGCTCTGGAGATTTAACACCCCTCTGCCCTGCACACTGACTGACAGACAGAGAGAGAGGGAGAAAGAGAGAGACCTTGTTTGTACGCTTTTTAAGTCTTTTCCACAGTGAGGGAACTTTCACTCTGACTGGTTAACTTTTTTTGCCTGTTTTCACTTTCCTCCTTTCATCTGTCTTTCAGTCTCTGTCTATGTATAATTACCTCTCTCTCCCTTTCTCTCTCTCTCTCTCTCTCTCTCTCTCTCTCTCTCTCTCTCTCTCTCTCTCTCTCTCTCTCTCTCTCTTTGGCTACTCAGTCTTCAGGGACACGTTAACTGTAGATCCGTTTTTCAATGAAAGCCGCTAATCAACAGTAGCCTTCATTTAAGATGTAATCTAATATTAAAGAAAACTCTCTTCTCTCCCATAAATTGGATTTCACATTTGAAGTACAGGGGAGGAAGGGTGTACAGATGACCAGATTAAGGCCTTTGAGTCTGATACCCCCTGTGTGCGTTCCAATTCGTACCCTATATAGGGAATAAGGAGCCATTTGGAACACAGCCCATGTTTCATGCAGTCAGCCCCATAGAAAGGATTTCAGAAGTTGGTGCGTTTTAAATCTCACAGGGCAGAGATCAGGACACATTAGTAAATACCAGCCCCCTGCCTGCATATTTTATCCCAGTGTTAATTCAATCTGTGATCACATGTTGTATAGAAACCAATCAGCTCTCTTTTTTTGTGGCTTTGGGTAGTAAGTCATCATGTTGAACTTCAAACATGTCTTCTCTCCTTCCTCACCCCTTCTCCCTCTCATATTCTCTCGCTCATACACGGCAGCATCAGAGGAGAGTCTTCTTGAGACTGAGCCAGTAAGATCTTGTCTCGGCTCCTCTCTTCATCGCTCCTCATTACGACGCGTTGACATGAAGCAGTTAACATGTACACCAAAGTAGCGTACAATGGCTGTTTGGAGTTCCTCTTAAAGCATTTCCTTAATGTGTGGCAACACAAACACACTCACACGCACGCACGCACGCACACACACACACACACACACACACACACACACACACACACACACACACACACACACACACACACACACACACACACACACACACACACACACACACACACACACACACACACACACACACACACACACACACACACACACACACATGCTCAGTGTAGCTCAGTTGGTAGAGCATGGTGCTCGTAGCGCCATGGTAGTGGGTTTGATTCCCGGGACCACCTATATCTAAAATGGATGACTTTATCTAAAGCATGACTTTAAGTCACTTTGGATAAAAGCATCTGCTAAATGGAATATATTATTATGTTTTGTATCTCGCTCATGTGAGATACATCTTTATTCATAAAGATAATGTTCGGTGAATTAACCAATCCTTGTTCACTGCCAGCATAACCAATGGACTAAATTAACAAAGTAATTCAAGCATGTCAATTTTGCATGTCAATTTTTGGGAAACAAACCAACATTTCTACTAGGTTCAGAACAGAATCAAACATGTAAGAAGAACTGACTTTAAGAAAATAAGCATAACTACTTCTTTCTTTCACAAACTTTACTTGACCTCAGCAGAGGCAGACAGAGACATGAAAGCTGCCCTCCCAGACAGTACTTATGGAAATGCCTACCTTTCAAAATGGCCGCCGGCTCGGGAGACAGTGGAGACTGACCCTTGGCGACACACACACACTCACTCTCCCTCCCAGAGTTGATGACTAGCACTGTGAAGGAGGTTAATGAGGATCTCCCATAGAAATATGACCTACTCTACAGCTACTTCCTAAATGGCACCCTATTCCCTTTTTAGTGCACTACTTTTGACCTGGGGTTCTGGTCAAAAGTAGTGCACTATATAGGAGGTATGGTGCCATTTAGGACACACACTACTACAGCTAATAGACCGTTTAAAACATTGCATGGTCGTATAATAGGTGATTCATATAGTATGCTCTTGCGTGAATCATGAATGTATGTACTGTATGTATGTTCTGTGAGCTTTGTACTGTATATTCCCTACCTCTTACTGTTTGTATGTTGTTTCATGTCCTTTGCCTTGGTCTCTGTCCATGTCCGTTAAAGGTTATCCCAGCACAGGAGAGCATTTCAATCACACTGTGTGTGGTGCAGTGTATTAGGATAGAAATAGGCTAATCATTTAACTGCAATATATTCATAGTATCCTTAAAGTGTAAACATCAGAGTAATGTATTCATAGTATCCTTAAAGTGTAAACATCAGAGTAATATATTCATAGTATCCTTAAAGTGTAAACATCAGAGTAATATATTCATAGTATCCTTAAAGTGTAAACATCAGAGTAATGTATTCATATTATCCTTAAAGTGTAAACAACAGAGTAATGTATTCATATTATCCTTAAAGTGTAAACATCAGAAGAATGTAATCATAGTATCCTTAAAGTGTAAACATCAGAGTAATATATTCATAGTATCCTTAAAGTGTAAACATCAGAGTAATGTATTCATATTATCCTTAAAGTGTAAACATCAGAGTAATGTATTCATATTATCCTTAAAGTGTAAACATCAGAGTAATATATTCATAGTATCCTTAAAGTGTAAACATCAGAGTAATCTTTTCTATCACTGGGGGGATTAGGACAAACCTTTGGAGGTTTGCAGTACACCATTGTGTGGTGTGTGTGTGTGTGTGTGTGTGTGTGTGTGTGTGTGTGTGTGTGTGTGTGTGTGTGTGTGTGTGTGTGTGTGTGTGTGTGTGTGTGTGTGTGTGTGTGTGTGTGTGTGTGTGTGTGTGTGAGGTTAGCAGTAAATCTGGGGGAATGTTTAATTAAATCATGTTTGAGCCTATTGATCCGTAAATTATAGGATTCCTGTCGTGTGTGTGTGTGCCTTATATCTCAATGTGTGTCAAGGGGGGAGTAGGTCAAAGAGGCCACAGGGGAATGCTTGTCTGGAGGTTTGTGTGCTTGTATGTAGGAAGCAGGCATCTGTGTTGGTGTGTGTGTTGTTCATTCGTCAGCCCTCAGGTGACTAGCAGCCCAGTTTCCTCTGAGTCAAACCTCTGCTAGTCTCATTGATATTCCTCAGTCTGTGACCCCGCAGGGTCTGACCCCATACAACCTGACCCCATCCCCTCCTTCTTTTTTCCCCCCTATTTTCCCTCTCTCTCTCTCTCTCTCTCTCTCTCTCTCTCTCTCTCTCTCTCTCTCTCTCTCCTTCTCTCTCTCGATCTCTCTCTCTCTCTTCTTCTCTCCCTCCAGCTTCTCTTTCTTCCTGTCATTATTTACCTATTTCCTCTCTCTTGCTCTCCATCTCCTTTTCTCCCTCCAGCCTCTCTCTCTCTCTCACCTTCATTATGTACCTATCCCCTCGCTCTCTAGCTTTCTCTCTCTCTCCTCTCTCTCTATCTCTCTCTCTCTCTCTCAATTAAATTTGCTTTATTAGCATGACATAACAATGTACATATTACCAAAGCTTATTTTGGATATTTACAATATAAAAATAAATAAATATGAGAATCAGAATTGTCAATGGGACAACAGTAACAACAATAACCAAGGGTCAAAATAACCATACATTGAACAATAACAATAAGAATACAGTAGAGGACATGTGCAGGTTGATTGGTCTGTCAGACACTGTCCCTCAACTTATGGCAGGCAGCAATGTAGTGCGCTGCCAACCCACAGCTCTCTGCGTCCTCCCCCAACAGGACGGGTAGTCTCTCGCTCACTCTCGCTCCTTTTCTTACTCCAGCGTCTCTCTCACCTTCATTATGTACCTATCTCCTCTCTCTCTCTCTCGCTTTCTCTCTCTCTCTCTCCTTCTCTCCCTCCAGCCTCTCTCTTTCCCATTCATTACATACCTATCTCCTCTCTCTCTTGCTATCGCTCTCCTTCTCTCCCTCCAGCTTCTCTCTCTCCCGTTCATTATGTACATATCTCCTCTCTCTCGCTCTTTCTCTCCTTCTCTCCTCTTCCCTTTTTGCTCTCTCTTTCCCTCTTCCCTCCATGCTCTTTCCCTCTCTTTCTGTCTCTGTCTCCCTCATCTGTCTCTCTCTCTATCCATCCCTCCATCCATCCATCCAGTCATTGTGACGGTGTATGCATAATTCATCCATCCATCCATCCATCCATCCATCTGTTGTGACAGTGTATTTATAATTCATCCATCCATCTATCCATCCGTTGTGTTGGTGTATGTATAATTCATTCATCCATCCATCCATCCATCCATACATCCATCTGGTGTGACGGTGTATGTATAATTCATCCTTCCATCCATCCTTCCATCCATCCATCTGTTGTGACGGTGTATGTATAATTCATCCATCCATCTGTTGTGACGGTGTATGTATAATTCATTCATCCATCCATCCATCTGTTGTGACGGTGTATGTATAATTCATCCATCCATCCATCCATCCATCTATTGTGACGGTGTATGTATAATTCATCCATCCATCTGTTGTGACGGTGTATGTATAATTCATCCATCCATCCATCCATCTGTTGTGACGGTGTATGTATAATTCATCCATCCATCCATCTGTTGTGACGGTGTATGTATAATTCATGGTGTGGGGTGTGTTTGTGTTAGCGTAGGCTAATGACGCAGTAAATCTCCCTCAGCCAGCCAGTCAGGGTGTGGGAGAGATGCAGGGGAGTTTAGGCCCACACAGCAGGGAGGAAGGGCAGGCAGGGGGTAGACGGTACACATATTACCCCCTCCAGACACCATCTCTTCTGGTCCTCCGACCACAAACTCCCATTCTATTGTTTTCTCTCTCCCTCTGTCCCTACCTGTGTTTTCATCTACTTCTATCCATGTTCTCTTTCCGTCCTTTTTTCTTTACATAGTGTTTGTTCCCTCTCTCCCTTTTTCTTCATCTATCCTTTTTTTAAAACCCTTTCTCTGTCCCTCTTTCTCTCCAAGTCCTGTTTCTCTCACCTGTTTTTTCTTTCTCTCTCTCTCTCTCTCTCTCTCTCTCTCTCTTTCCTTTCCTCTCCTTTCATCTCTTCCCCAGGGCTTTTCAGACTGGATCGTTCCGTCGATCAGTGTGTAGAGATTCCGTCGTAGCAGAGACAGAGATGCATCTCAAATCACACCCTATTCCCTATGTAGTGCACTACTTTTGACCAGAACCCTAGGCTTCATTGTGGTTATTGATTATTGATTAATGTACTACATTGTTGAGTGAACTATAAGCACATAACCATTTTGATGCACCTTGTGTACCTGGTGTAAACTGTGTATGTGATGAATCCATTTGATTTGATGGTGCCATTTGGGACCCAGGTAGAGGCAGTGCTGCAGTGTTTGATAGATTGAGAGGACTCTACAGGTCTTAGTTTTACTGCTATCTATGTGATAAAAGTTTACAGTGCGCATACTGCCACTTCAGCCACTGTGTTTATCACGCCATCACACCTCATCCCTGAGGCTGGAACTTCTGTTTAACTATCCTAATTCACAGACTATCACCTGTTTATAGCCCACACATTATCCTAGGCCTAATTGATTACCTGTCGCAGCATTAAAGCATTACCAGTGTAGTGGCTACAGTATCTCTCACTAGCAAGTAAACAACTTCCCATTATACGTTCCATTATCACTGAGCCTGTTCTAGTCATGATAGTGATATCTACTGTTTTATGCAGGGTGACTGGTCAGTAAACCTAATTGAATGGATTTCCTGAGGCAATTTAGAATAATGAAGATATTCAGCTTTTCATGGTCTGTGAGGTAGTCTGTTGTTCCTGGTTACTGCACCCTGTAGGAAAGAAAACCTTATTGAATGGATTCTTCACTTAGCTATATTGCCTTGTTTTACAACATAAAGGGCGGAGTGTTGTAGCTTTTTGTTGTAGCCATGCATCCTTTCCTCCCCCTGCCCCGGGGACGTGTGTGTGTGTGTGTGTGTGTGTGTGTGTGTGTGTGTGTGTGTGTGTGTGTGTGTGTGTGTGTGTGTGTGTGTGTGTGTGTGTGTGTGTGTGTGTGTGCGCGTGCGCGTGTGCATGCGTGCGCGTGCGTGCGTGTGTGTGTGTGTGTGCGTGTGTGTAGCATGATACCAGGCAGCGCTGCTCCCCATGTTAGACTCCATCATCATCCATCCCACAATAATCACAGAACCATTGAGTCCACCCTCTGTGATGACATCCATACAGTGTGGTGTGACAGTGACTTTATACCTCATACCACCGTCCTCTACTCTCCTTCTCCGTCCTCATACATACACACAGACGCCAAACAGCAAATGTATGATCTTTACATTAGCCCAGTGGCTTATGAGCTATCTGAATCAATCACTAGGGAGGGTAGTTTTAGCAGAGGCCCAGAGGAACAGATGGACATAGGTGTGTGTGTGTGTGTGTGTGTGTGTGTGTGTGTGTGTGTGTGTGTGTGTGTGTGTGTGTGTGTGTGTGTGTGTGTGTGTGTGTGTGTGTGTGTGTGTGTGTGTGTGTGTGTGTGTGTGTGTGTGTGAATGAGTGTGTTTGTTCATTCGTTGTGTGTGTGTGTGTGTGTGTGTTCATTCGTCATGGATGTGTGCATGCGTGTGCGTGTGGATGCTGGGCCATCTATGATATGCAACTCCGCTCTCCTCCCTTTCCTGTGAAAGGGAATTAGGGAGGCAGTTAATCAAAAGTGCATTAGCATACAAGCGCGTACTCCGCCCTTCTACCCCACTCATAATAGATGCTTAGTCTGAGAACGTGGGTCAAATAACAAAACACCACCACTACCACACCCATCACCACACCCACCACCACACCCACTACCACACCCACACCCTCCACCACCACACCCACCACCACTACCACACTCACCACCACACCCACTACCACACCCACACCCACCACCACCACACCCACCACCACACCCACCACCACACCCAACACCACCACACCCACAACACCCACCACCACACCCACCACCACACCCACCACCACCACACCCACCACCACTACCACACCCACACCCACCACCACCACACCCACCACCACCACACCCACCACCACCACACCCACCACCACAACACCCACCACCACTACCACACCCACACCCACCACACCCACACCCACCACCACACTCACCACCACTACCACACCCACACCCACCACCACCACACCCACCACCACTACCACACCCACACCCACCACCACCACACCCACCACCACTACCACACCCACACCCACCACACCCACACCCACCACCACTACCACACCCACCACCACCACACCCACCACCACTACCACACCCACACCCACCACCACCACACCCACCACCACACCCACCACCACTACCACACCCACCACCACTACCACACCCACCACCACTACCACACCCACCACCACCACACCCACCACCACTACCACACCCACACCCACCATCACCACACCCACCACCACTACCACACCCACACCCACCACCACCACACCCACCACCACTACCACACCCACCACCACACCCACCACCACTACCACACCCACCACCACTACCACACCCACACCCACCACCACACCCACCACCACACCCACCACCACCACACCCACCACCACACCCACCACCACTACCACACCCACCACCACTACCACACCCACCACCACTACCACACCCACCACCACCACAACACCCACCACCACCACCACACCCACCACCACCACACCCACCACCACACCCACCACCACTACCACACCCACCACCACCACCACACCCACCAACACACCCACCACCACCACACCCACCACCACCACCACACCCACCACCACCACCACACCCAACACCACCACACCCAACACCACCACACCCAACACCACCACACCCACCACCACCACCACACCCAACACCACCACACCCAACACCACCACACCCACCACCACCACCACACCCACCACCACCACACCCACCATCACATCCACCACCACATCCACCACCACACCCACCACCACCACCACACCCACCACCACCACCACCACAACCACCACCACCACATCCACCATCATACCACCACCACACCCAACACCACCAACACCACCACCACCACATCCACCACCACACCACCATCACACCCACCACCACCACACCCACCACACCACCACCACACCACCAACACCCAACACCACCAACTTCAACATCACCACCACACCCACCACCACCAGCACACCCACCAACACCACACCACCATCATCTCCCCTACTACACTCTCTATCCTTGCCTCTCCACGTTCATTCTTCACCCTTTCTCTAAATGTGTCTTGTTCTTTCCCCCCCATCTCTCCGTTCCTTACCCCTCTCTGTCCATGCTGAGGATGTGACATCAGTAGACCCCCAGGCCCCAACACACATTGTCAGGGTAGACGGGGTGGGTGCTAACGAAGAGGGTCTTGCGGTGTTTACCCTATAAATCCCCATCTCATCCCCAGCCGTTCAATCATGCAATGTCACACGGTAAGAAACCCCAGACGCTACTATCTGCAAATTGCTCATAACCCCGACTCAGTGTACTATAATGCCAGGAGTGTTTGAATAAATTGTCTCACACAAGCAGAGCTGATTCTCCTGAGATCTCTGGCTCTCCTTCAGTGTTGTTTGCTGTAGGCCTAGTAGGTTGTTGCTGGCTGTTAGCTGGCCACTGTGTTTTACCTCTGTGTCTCGTCGTGTCAGAACAGAGCTGATTAAATATTAATATCTTACAAAGTCAGGCTGCTATATTAATTCAGCTAAAGAGCAACGAATGCCCAGCTGAGTAGAGGACCTCTGATCAAGGTTTTTAACAGAGAGAGTGGAGATGATTGGCGTGCAGGTGGGAGGAGTGTGTGTTTGTGTGTGTGTGTGTGTGTGTGTGTGTGTGTGTGTGTGTGTGTGTGTGTGTGTGTGTGTGTGTGTGTGTGTGTGTGTGTGTGTGTGTGTGTGTGTGTGTGTTTGCGTGCGTGTGCGTGCGTGCTTGCGAGTGTATTTTGCTTGTCTGTGTGTGTTACGATGTGAGTGTGTTACGACGTATGCGTGTTACAATGTATGTGTGTAACGATGGGTGTGTGTGCCTTAGGTAGCCACCTTCAAAAAGTTGGGTGAGATGAAAGTCGTGGAGGAGGAGT